>NC_134705.1:127533738-127713738 GCF_043290135.1 Rhipicephalus microplus
GTTTGACGTGGTCCTCATCATTACTGCTCTGAATGGTGTTCTTTCTGTCGCAAAGAGGCCTCGAACTCAATCCTAAATTGCACGCCACTCAATCCTTGGCTGTGCGCCAACGTTTAACGAATAATTTGTCTGAGCTAATCATGTACTTCGTTACCTATAAGAAGTCAGTATTGCAAACTACTGATATTTATAGTAATCAATATGTTACTAATGTGTCCTAAATATTCAAGTTGTGTTTTCGCGACATTTTTGTCCACTTTAGTAAAAGTTTGTGTAGAAAAGGTAGCGGCCGTACAACTGGTAGCAGTATTTGTTAGTTAAGGTATTGTATTGTTCTTTGTAGACTACTTTGTACTTATTAAGACCGTACTAATGGCTCCCGAGTATTGAAAATTTAGTGCACACCAATCTCAGCAATTTTAGTTAATGTGATCATAGTGCAGTATTTAAACACAAAGGCCATTGAGCTAGTAGTAGCAATTCGTCACTCAAGAGACTCGGACTCTCTTTACGTGTTCCAGTATACTGGTAGCCAGCTCAAGGACCCGATACACATGTTGCGCGGAACGGCTGACGTGCAGTCGGTTGTCGCAATAGATACATAACGAGAAGTGAAGCCTATGTGCGCACGTTATAACGATTGCCAGAACGAAGAAATCATCGGGAAAGACGGTGCAACGCTTCCGAGTGATGAACCACTTCGCTCAACCGAGCGGAATTGCGGAAACTATGACGTCATAGGGCACTCAAAGCAATTGTCTGGCTGCTTATACTCTTGATTTTAGTAGCGTGCCGCGCAATCGCGCCAGTAAAACGTGCTTGAGCACACGTGCTGCCCACTTGAGAACGAGCGCTGGAGTGTTGCACTGCTTTATCCTTACTCGGAAAGTATTCTAGGAAAGACCATCAGTATCCTGTCGCAACGATTCAGCATACAAGTAGGAAGAGCTGAACTGTGTAGTGCGCTGTGCGACAAAGCCACAATACCCATTTCGTCGTTGCGCCGCGTTTGCTATATATATATATATATATATATATATATAGATATAACAGACAGTAATGCCAAGGAATGTACAGGGGAACTTATTAACATTAATGGAATGTAAATAAGAAGAAAGAAAAGTGGATGAAAAAATTACCAACTGTAAGCAGGAATCGAACCTACGACCTTCGAATTACGCGTTCGATGCTCTAACCACTGAGCTATTACAGCGGCCCTCCCTCCATCCACTTTTTTGGGTTTATCTGTGAATTTAGAAGTAGGAGCGACAGTCAGCGCCATCTATAAGCCAAACAACGAGTGTGAAAACACTCTTATGCGCATGTTTGGCGTCACGTAGCACGTGAACTTATTATGAGCGGGCAGCTGATTAATTGTCCCTCTTATACAACCTAAACACCCCAAGTCTGCCAGTACGAGACCCTCGTTCAATGAAATAAGGGAAAAAAGTGTATACCTAAGGGCTCGTTTTTCCGTGTTTTTAACACAATAATAATGAGATATAACAGACAGTAATGCCAAGGAATGTACAGGGGAACTTATTAACATTAATGGAATGTAAATAAGAAGAAAGAAAAGTGGATGAAAAAATTACCAACTGTAAGCAGGAATCGAACCTACGACCTTCGAATTACGCGTTCGATGCTCTAACCACTGAGCTATTACAGCGGCCCTCCCTCCATCCACTTTTTTGGGTTTATCTGTGAATTTAGAAGTAGGAGCGACAGTCAGCGACATCTATAAGCCAAACAACGAGTGTGAAAACACTCTTATGCGCATGTTTGGCGTCACGTAGCACGTGAACTTATTATGAGCGGGCAGCTGATTAATTGTCCCTCTTATACAACCTAAACACACCAAGTCTGCCAGTACGAGACCCTCGTTCAATGAAATAAGGGAAAGAGGTGTATACCTAAGGGCTCGTTTTTCCGTGTTTTTAACACAATAATAATGAGATATAACAGACAGTAATGCCAAGGAATGTACAGGGGAACTTATTAACATTAATGGAATGTAAATAAGAAGAAAGAAAAGTGGATGAAAAAATTACCAACTGTAAGCAGGAATCGAACCTACGACCTTCGAATTACGCGTTCGATGCTCTAACCACTGAGCTATTACAGCGGCCCTCCCTCCATCCACTTTTTTGGGTTTATCTGTGAATTTAGAAGTAGGAGCGACAGTCAGCGCCATCTATAAGCCAAACAACGAGTGTGAAAACACTCTTATGCGCATGTTTGGCGTCACGTAGCACGTGAACTTATTATGAGCGGGCAGCTGATTAATTGTCCCTCTTATACAACCTAAACACACCAAGTCTGCCAGTACGAGACCCTCGTTCAATGAAATAAGGGAAAGAAGTGTATACCTAAGGGCTCGTTTTTCCGTGTTTTTAACACAATAATAATGAGATATAACAGACAGTAATGCCAAGGAATGTACAGGGGAACTTATTAACATTAATGGAATGTAAATAAGAAGAAAGAAAAGTGGATGAAAAAATTACCAACTGTAAGCAGGAATCGAACCTACGACCTTCGAATTACGCGTTCGATGCTCTAACCACTGAGCTATTACAGCGGCCCTCCCTCCATCCACTTTTTTGGGTTTATCTGTGAATTTAGAAGTAGGAGCGACAGTCAGCGCCATCTATAAGCCAAACAACGAGTGTGAAAACACTCTTATGCGCATGTTTGGCGTCACGTAGCACGTGAACTTATTATGAGCGGGCAGCTGATTAATTGTCCCTCTTATACAACCTAAACACACCAAGTCTGCCAGTACGAGACCCTCGTTCAATGAAATAAGGGAAAGAAGTGTATACCTAAGGGCTCGTTTTTCCGTGTTTTTAACACAATAATAATGAGATATAACAGACAGTAATGCCAAGGAATGTACAGGGGAACTTATTAACATTAATGGAATGTAAGTAAGAAGAAAAAAAAGTGGATGAAAAAATTACCAACTGTAAGCAGGAATCGAACCTACGACCTTCGAATTACGCGTTCGATGCTCTAACCACTGAGCTATTACAGCGGCCCTCCCTCCATCCACTTTTTTGGGTTTATCTGTGAATTTAGATGTAGGAGCGACAGTCAGCGCCATCTATAAGCCAAACAACGAGTGTGAAAACACTCTTATGCGCATGTTTGGCGTCACGTAGCACGTGAACTTATTATGAGCGGGCAGCTGATTAATTGTCCCTCTTATACAACCTAAACACACCAAGTCTGCCAGTACGAGACCCTCGTTCAATGAAATAAGGGAAAGAAGTGTATACCTAAGGGCTCGTTTTTCCGTGTTTTTAACACAATAATAATGAGATATAACAGACAGTAATGCCAAGGAATGTACAGGGGAACTTATTAACATTAATGGAATGTAAATAAGAAGAAAGAAAAGTGGATGAAAAAATTACCAACTGTAAGCAGGAATCGAACCTACGACCTTCGAATTACGCGTTCGATGCTCTAACCACTGAGCTATTACAGCGGCCCTCCCTCCATCCACTTTTTTGGGTTTATCTGTGAATTTAGAAGTAGGAGCGACAGTCAGCGCCATCTATAAGCCAAACAACGAGTGTGAAAACACTCTTATGCGCATGTTTGGCGTCACGTAGCACGTGAACTTATTATGAGCGGGCAGCTGATTAATTGTCCCTCTTATACAACCTAAACACACCAAGTCTGCCAGTACGAGACCCTCGTTCAATGAAATAAGGGAAAGAAGTGTATACCTAAGGGCTCGTTTTTCCGTGTTTTTAACACAATAATAATGAGATATAACAGACAGTAATGCCAAGGAATGTACAGGGGAACTTATTAACATTAATGGAATGTAAATAAAAAGAAAAAAAAGAGGATGAAAAAATTACCAACTGTAAGCAGGAATCGAACCTACGACCTTCGAATTACGCGTTCGATGCTCTAACCACTGAGCTATTACAGCGGCCCTCCCTCTATCCACTTTTTTGGGTTTATCTGTGAATTTAGAAGTAGGAGCGACAGTCAGCGCCATCTATAAGCCAAACAACGAGTGTGAAAACACTCTTATGCGCATGTTTGGCGTCACGTAGCACGTGAACCTATTATGAGCGGGCAGCTGATTAATTGTCCCTCTTATACAACCTAAACACACCAAGTCTGCCAGTACGAGACCCTCGTTCAATGAAATAAGGGAAAGAAGTGTATACCTAAGGGCTCGTTTTTCCGTGTTTTTAACACAATACTAATGAGATATAACAGACAGTAATGCCAAGGAATGTACAGGGGAACTTATTAACATTAATGGAATGTAAATAAGAAGAAAGAAAAGTGGATGAAAAAATTACCAACTGTAAGCAGGAATCGAACCTACGACCTTCGAATTACGCGTTCGATGCTCTAACCACTGAGCTATTACAGCGGCCCTCCCTCCATCCACTTTTTTGGGTTTATCTGTGAATTTAGAAGTAGGAGCGACAGTCAGCGCCATCTATAAGCCAAACAACGAGTGTGAAAACACTCTTATGCGCATGTTTGGCGTCACGTAGCACGTGAACTTATTATGAGCGGGCAGCTGATTAATTGTCCCTCTTATACAACCTAAACACACCAAGTCTGCCAGTACGAGACCCTCGTTCAATGAAATAAGGGAAAGAAGTGTATACCTAAGGGCTCGTTTTTCCGTGTTTTTAACACAATAATAATGAGATATAACAGACAGTAATGCCAAGGAATGTACAGGGGAACTTATTAACATTAATGGAATGTAAATAAGAAGAAAGAAAAGTGGATGAAAAAATTACCAACTGTAAGCAGGAATCGAACCTACGACCTTCGAATTACGCGTTCGATGCTCTAACCACTGAGCTATTACAGCGGCCCTCCCTCCATCCACTTTTTTGGGTTTATCTGTGAATTTAGAAGTAGGAGCGACAGTCAGCGCCATCTATAAGCCAAACAACGAGTGTGAAAACACTCTTATGCGCATGTTTGGCGTCACGTAGCACGTGAACTTATTATGAGCGGGCAGCTGATTAATTGTCCCTCTTATACAACCTAAACACACCAAGTCTGCCAGTACGAGACCCTCGTTCAATGAAATAAGGGAAAGAAGTGTATACCTAAGGGCTCGTTTTTCCGTGTTTTTAACACAATAATAATGAGATATAACACACAGTAATGCCAAGGAATGTACAGGGGAACTTATTAACATTAATGGAATGTAAATAAGAAGAAAGAAAAGTGGATGAAAAAACTACCAACTGTAGGCAGGAATCGAACCTACGACCTTCGAATTACGCGTTCGATGCTCTAACCACTGAGCTATTACAGCGGCCCTCCCTCCATCCACTTTTTTGGGTTTATCTGTGAATTTAGAAGTAGGAGCGACAGTCAGCGCCATCTATAAGCCAAACAACGAGTGTGAAAACAGTCTTATGCGCATGTTTGGCGTCACGTAGCACGTGAACTTATTATGAGCGGGCAGCTGATTAATTGTCCCTCTTATACAACCTAAACACACCAAGTCTGCCAGTACGAGACCCTCGTTCAATGAAATAAGGGAAAGAAGTGTATACCTAAGGGCTCGTTTTTCCGTGTTTTTAACACAATAATAATGAGATATAACAGACAGTAATGCCAAGGAATGTACAGGGGAGCTTATTAACATTAATGGAATGTAAATAAGAAGAAAGAAAAGTGGATGAAAAAATTACCAACTGTAAGCAGGAATCGAACCTACGACCTTCGAATTATGCGTTCGATGCTCTAACCACTGAGCTATTACAGCGGCCCTCCCTCCATCCACTTTTTTGGGTTTATCTGTGAATTTAGAAGTAGGAGCGACAGTCAGCGCCATCTATAAGCCAAACAACGAGTGTGAAAACACTCTTATGCGCATGTTTGGCGTCACGTAGCACGTGAACTTATTATGAGCGGGCAGCTGATTAATTGTCCCTCTTATACAACCTAAACACACCAAGTCTGCCAGTACGAGACCCTCGTTCAATGAAATAAGGGAAAGAAGTGTATACCTAAGAGCTCCTTTTTCCGTGTTTTTAACACAATAATAATGAGATATAACAGACAGTAATGCCAAGGAATGTACAGGGGAACTTATTAACATTAATGGAATGTAAATAAGAAGAAAGAAAAGTGGATGAAAAAATTACCAACTGTAAGCAGGACTCGAACCTACGACCTTCGAATTACGCGTTCGATGCTCTAACCACTGAGCTATTACAGCGGCCCTCCCTCCGTCCACTTTTTTGGGTTTATCTGTGAATTTAGATGTAGGAGCGACAGTCAGCGCCATCTATAAGCCAAACAACGAGTGTGAAAACACTCTTATGCGCATGTTTGGCGTCACGTAGCACGTGAACTTATTATGAGCGGGCAGCTGATTAATTGTCCCTCTTATACAACCTAAACACACCAAGTCTGCCAGTACGAGACCCTCGTTCAATGAAATAAGGGAAAGAAGTGTATACCTAAGGGCTCGTTTTTCCGTGTTTTTAACACAATAATAATGAGATATAACAGACAGTAATGCCAAGGAATGTACAGGGGAACTTATTAACATTAATGGAATGTAAATAAGAAGAAAGAAAAGTGGATGAAAAAATTACCAACTGTAAGCAGGAATCGAACCTACGACCTTCGAATTACGCGTTCGATGCTCTAACCACTGAGCTATTACAGCGGCCCTCCCTCCATCCACTTTTTTGGGTTTATCTGTGAATTTAGAAGTAGGAGCGACAGTCAGCGCCATCTATAAGCCAAACAACGAGTGTGAAAACACTCTTATGCGCATGTTTGGCGTCACGTAGCACGTGAACTTATTATGAGCGGGCAGCTGATTAATTGTCCCTCTTATACAACCTAAACACACCAAGTCTGCCAGTACGAGACCCTCGTTCAATGAAATAAGGGAAAGAAGTGTATACCTAAGGGCTCGTTTTTCCGTGTTTTTAACACAATAATAATGAGATATAACAGACAGTAATGCCAAGGAATGTACAGGGGAACTTATTAACATTAATAGAATGTAAATAAGAAGAAAGAAAAGTGGATGAAAAAATTACCAACTGTAAGCAGGAATCGAACCTACGACCTTCGAATTACGCGTTCGATGCTCTAACCACTGAGCTATTACAGCGGCCCTCCCTCTATCCACTTTTTTGGGTTTATCTGTGAATTTAGAAGTAGGAGCGACAGTCAGCGCCATCTATAAGCCAAACAACGAGTGTGAAAACACTCTTATGCGCATGTTTGGCGTCACGTAGCATGTGAACCTATTATGAGCGGGCAGCTGATTAATTGTCCCTCTTATACAACCTAAACACACCAAGTCTGCCAGTACGAGACCCTCGTTCAATGAAATAAGGGAAAGAAGTGTATACCTAAGGGCTCGTTTTTCCGTGTTTTTAACACAATAATAATGAGATATAACAGACAGTAATGCCAAGGAATGTACAGGGGAACTTATTAACATTAATGGAATGTAAATAAGAAGAAAGAAAAGTGGATGAAAAAATTACCAACTGTAAGCAGGAATCGAACCTACGACCTTCGAATTACGCGTTCGATGCTCTAACCACTGAGCTATTACAGCGGCCCTCCCTCTATCCACTTTTTTGGGTTTATCTGTGAATTTAGAAGTAGGAGCGACAGTCAGCGCCATCTATAAGCCAAACAACGAGTGTGAAAACACTCTTATGCGCATGTTTGGCGTCACGTAGCACGTGAACCTATTATGAGCGGGCAGCTGATTAATTGTCCCTCTTATACAACCTAAACACACCAAGTCTGCCAGTACGAGACCCTCGTTCAATGAAATAAGGGAAAGAAGTGTATACCTAAGGGCTCGTTTTTCCGTGTTTTTAACACAATAATAATGAGATATAACAGACAGTAATGCCAAGGAATGTACAGGGGAACTTATTAACATTAATGGAATGTAAATAAGAAGAAAGAAAAGTGGATGAAAAAATTACCAACTGTAAGCAGGATTCGAACCTACGACCTTCGAATTACGCGTTCGATGCTCTAACCACTGAGCTATTACAGCGGCCCTCCCTCCATCCACTTTTTTGGGTTTATCTGTGAATTTAGAAGTAGGAGCGACAGTCAGCGCCATCTATAAGCCAAACAACGAGTGTGAAAACACTCTTATGCGCATGTTTGGCGTCACGTAGCACGTGAACTTATTATGAGCGGGCAGCTGATTAATTGTCCCTCTTATACAACCTAAACACACCAAGTCTGCCAGTACGAGACCCTCGTTCAATGAAATAAGGGAAAGAAGTGTATACCTAAGGGCTCGTTTTTCCGTGTTTTTAACACAATAATAATGAGATATAACAGACAGTAATGCCAAGGAATGTACAGGGGAACTTATTAACATTAATGGAATGTAAATAAGAAGAAAGAAAAGTGGATGAAAAAATTACCAACTGTAAGCAGGAATCGAACCTACGACCTTCGAATTACGCGTTCGATGCTCTAACCACTGAGCTATTACAGCGGCCCTCCCTCCATCCACTTTTTTGGGTTTATCTGTGAATTTAGAAGTAGGAGCGACAGTCAGCGCCATCTATAAGCCAAACAACGAGTGTGAAAACACTCTTATGCGCATGTTTGGCGTCACGTAGCACGTGAACTTATTATGAGCGGGCAGCTGATTAATTGTCCCTCTTATACAACCTAAACACACCAAGTCTGCCAGTACGAGACCCTCGTTCAATGAAATAAGGGAAAGAAGTGTATACCTAAGGGCTCGTTTTTCCGTGTTTTTAGCACAATAATAATGAGATATAACAGACAGTAATGCCAAGGAATGTACAGGGGAACTTATTAACATTAATGGAATGTAAATAAGAAGAAAGAAAAGTGGATGAAAAAACTACCAACTGTAAGCAGGAATCGAACCTACGACCTTCGAATTACGCGTTCGATGCTCTAACCACTGAGCTATTACAGCGGCCCTCCCTCCATCCACTTTTTTGGGTTTATCTGTGAATTTAGAAGTAGGAGCGACAGTCAGCGCCATCTATAAGCCAAACAACGAGTGTGAAAACAGTCTTATGCGCATGTTTGGCGTCACGTAGCACGTGAACTTATTATGAGCGGGCAGCTGATTAATTGTCCCTCTTATACAACCTAAACACACCAAGTCTGCCAGTACGAGACCCTCGTTCAATGAAATAAGGGAAAGAAGTGTATACCTAAGGGCTCGTTTTTCCGTGTTTTTAACACAATAATAATGAGATATAACAGACAGTAATGCCAAGGAATGTACAGGGGAACTCATTAACATTAATGGAATGTAAATAAGAAGAAAGAAAAGTGGATGAAAAAATTACCAACTGTAAGCAGGAATCGAACCTACGACCTTCGAATTACGCGTTCGATGCTCTAACCACTGAGCTATTACAGCGGCCCTCCCTCCATCCACTTTTTTGGGTTTATCTGTGAATTTAGAAGTAGGAGCGACAGTCAGCGCCATCTATAAGCCAAACAACGAGTGTGAAAACACTCTTATGCGCATGTTTGGCGTCACGTAGCACGTGAACTTATTATGAGCGGGCAGCTGATTAATTGTCCCTCTTATACAACCTAAACACACCAAGTCTGCCAGTACGAGACCCTCGTTCAATTAAATAAGGGAAAGAAGTGTATACCTAAGGGCTCGTTTTTCCGTGTTTTTAACACAATAATAATGAGATATAACAGACAGTAATGCCAAGGAATGTACAGGAATGTTCTTATTTACATTCCATTAATGTTAATAAGTTCCCCTGTACATTCCTTGGCATTACTGTCTGTTATATCTCATTATTATTGTGTTAAAAACACGGAAAAACGAGCCCTTAGGTATACACTTCTTTCCCTTACTTCATTGAACGAGGGTCTCGTACTGGCAGACTTGGTGTGTTTAGGTTGTATAAGAGGGACAATTAATCAGCTGCCCGCTCATAATAAGTTCACGTGCTACGTGACGCCAAACATGCGCATAAGAGTGTTTTCACACTCGTTGTTTGGCTTATAGATGGCGCTGACTGTCGCTCCTACTTCTAAATTCACAGATAAACCCAAAAAAGTGGATGGAGGGAGGGCCGCTGTAATAGCTCAGTGGTTAGAGCATCGAACGCGTAATTCGAAGGTCGTAGGTTCGATTCCTCCTTACAGTTGGTAATTTTTTCATCCACTTTTCTTTCTTCTTATTTACATTCCATTAATGTTAATAAGTTCCCCTGTACATTCCTTGGCATTACTGTCTGTTATATCTCATTATTATTGTGTTAAAAACACGGAAAAACGAGCCCTTAGGTATACACTTCTTTCCCTTATTTCATTGAACGAGGGTCTCGTACTGGCAGACTTGGTGTGTTTAGGTTGTATAAGAGGGACAATTAATCAGCTGCCCGCTCATAATAAGTTCACGTGCTACGTGACGCCAAACATGCGCATAAGAGTGTTTTCACACTCGTTGTTTGGCTTATAGATGGCGCTGACTGTCGCTCCTACTTCTAAATTCACAGATAAACCCAAAAAAGTGGATGGAGGGAGGGCCGCTGTAATAGCTCAGTGGTTAGAGCATCGAACGCGTAATTCGAAGGTCGTAGGTTCGATTCCTGCTTACAGTTGGTAATTTTTTCATCCACTTTTCTTTCTTCTTATTTACATTCCATTAATGTTAATAAGTTCCCCTGTACATTCCTTGGCATTACTGTCTGTTATATCTCATTATATTGTGTTAAAAACACGGAAAAACGAGCCCTTAGGTATACACTTCTTTCCCTTATATATATATATATATATATATATATATATATATATATATATATATATATATATATATATATATATACAATTTGTTCATTAGCCCTGACGAAGACAGGTCCACCAATCGCAGGTGTTAGAAAATAAAATTAAGGAAACCTCTAGGTTGTGCATTTTTTCTTTCTAAGTCATACACAAGTCATACATAGCACAAATTTGCTGGGTCGGATGTTCTTTATCTGACTTCTTCTTTCTCTGCTGTTTCGACCTAGCTGAGCTCGTGCCAGTACGTGAGCGCCGCTCCTGCTTCCTCACACTCGGCCACACTGCGAAATTGAAAGGCCAGCCGCGAATCAACCTCTCAAGGGCAGCATTGACTGTTGCGCGCTGGTTTCTCTTGACAACGCAGCAAGCTGGTCTGCAGAAGGGCCAGCGATATCTCTGGCGGGCGGTACTAGCTGTGCCTGGGAGGTCTTTCTTTGACACGCCACGACAGGACGTGTCGAGGTGTCGAAGTCTCAGGTAGCCGGCTGCGGAAACAGGGCCGTTCATTGTTTCAAGGCTGCGCACTAGGGCCACACTTGAGAGGTCCAATAATTGTGGTCCTTCATTCGTATGGGCAGTAGTATGCATGAGCTTGTCAGGCATGAGCAGATCTAGACATTCCATGTGGTCAAGCAGTGGCGAGTTCGTAGGCGGCCTCACCAAATGCAGTGGCTTGTAGGTAGGTGTCTGGTGCAGGTAGTGAATGTAGCTTCTTCCATCTGTGGCAAAGAACACGGCTGGCGATTGGTTATGTCCGCTGCAGAAGAGGCACTGTGTGTTTAGAAAAAAAAAATGGCAGCATATCCACGGAGTGAATGATGGAAAGTGGGGTGAAGCATCCATCGGTCCATTCGTTCTTGCTTCCGTCCGTCCATGCGTCCGTCTGTGTGGCCACCCGTGCGTCCATCTGCCCGTCCGCGCGTACGTCTGTTCATGCGTCTCCCGGCGTTCGTCCATGCATCCGCCCCGGCGTCGGTCCATGCGTCCATCCGACCGTGCAGCCATCCGTGCGTCCGTTCATGCATCTGTCTGTGTGTCCGTTCGTCCATCTATTCAACACTCCAAGTAGCACCATCTCGCATCTTTTCATCATATATTCCTCATATAGAAGCACCACAATCCGGTGGACATTCTAAGGAATGAACCAGAGGAGGCACACGCACACATTTTTACGGCTTGCGCTTCGTGTCTACTTCCCGCCTTTAACCACCTCAATTTCATGGTGTGTATTAGTTCACTGTATTCATGGCTCTACGCCCCATCGCTCGCAAAACCTTTCTAAAACCAAGGAGGTTACGCCCAGCTAGTATAACGTAGCAACCCTTTCTTGTTAGAGTAAAGCAGGAAAGAAGGAGGAAACGAAGAAAAAGAAAGAAGAAAAAAGATGGAAGGAAAGGAGCAACAAAACAACACAACGAAGACATGAAAAATAAATAAATCAGTAAACCGAAGAAGGAAGGAGCGAAAAAAACTAAATGATCAAGAGGGAAATACAGAAAAACGAATAGAAAGAATAAATAGACAGCATGAAAGAAGGAAGAAAGGAAATTCAAAAAAGAGATAGAAATAAATGCACAGAGAAAGTAGTATCAGGTACCTATACCGAAAGCTTCATTTGAGAATATTTTTCCGACAGCACTAGATTCACCGGTTTTGTTTGGGCTTTTTAACCCTGCATGCAGGAAATACACGTTATGGTCGGAGCCTTCCTTCTTCAGCGCCTCTGAATGAGCAATCGGTTAATACAGTTTAATAAACTATACTAATTTGGTCTTGTGGGGCTAAGTATGCCCTGGCTTTAACCTCTCGGAAAACATGTGAAACGTAAAATAACATGTGAAACGTAAATGCAGGCCATTGAATACGTACGCCATCAGCTGGCTGCACGCCAATTGCGCGTGTTAGTTTTTAAATTGTCTGGCGGGTTTCCTCGCCATTTTTTAGGTTCAACGTATATCTATAACTGTAGCAGATCATCTGGTTTCCCTTAGAACGTCGCAATGCAAAGTTTGTGGAACGAAGGAAGCACAAACACCGATACAAACACCGATACGTCGTCGTAGTTAAAAAGTTGTGGCCTCTAATCCTTGCACAAGACGAGAAGCGGTATTACGAGGGCTCGAACTTATGCGTAGAAGCAGCACAATGACAAAATGAAAATAGGCGTGCTGCACATCTGGAAGCCTGTAATAGCGTAAGTTCACTTCGGCGTGAGCAGCCGTCATTGGTGATGCGCCGACAATGCACCCGTTTTTGGTAACATTCTTGTAAGCTGGTTTTCTCGTCAGCTTGTCAGATTCTTGTAAGCTTGTTCATGTTACGAGTGGGTAAAATGAATCTCAAAATGGACACGTGCCAGTTAAGTTTACGACCTAGCTTTAATGAACGTGGATAGATTATTGACTCCACCCAGGTAGGTGCGAAAACAAAAAAAAATTGCCCGCAGCTTCCCTCGGGGGAACACTGAGGAGGATGCGGAGCATATAATTGGTTAACGGGGTGTTAAAGTGCGACTTACTTGGGTCGATGGCTAAATTGGTTAACGTGGTTGTGAAATGGGGTGTTAAATTGCGACTTACTTGGGTCGATGGCTAAATTGGTTAACGTGGTTGTAGGAGGGGGTGTTAAATGAGTGAACACGTACACACGTATGCGAAAGGGCGGCGCTGGTCGAAGGGACGTCGATCATTGTGTTTGTGGATTCGTTGGAATTCATTTCACCGCGACCTTGGACGTCGACGCGCCGTACAAACCAACCGACGAGCGGCAACTGAGCGAGCGAGCGCCGACCTTGAGTATATATACAGCTCGACGGCGCATGCACTGTCAGCTGTTGAATGTTCTCGAAGCGCGACGCCACATGCGCGTCCACTGGAGAATCAGGAGAATTGTAGATGTCGAACGCGGTGTGTAGAGGAGGAAGGGTGCACAGATGGTGGAGGAGTGAAGCACGCGCGGTGTGTAGAGGAGGAAGGGATGCACAGATGGTGGAAGAGTGGGCGACGGCGCGACGGCGCATGCGCGCGCGTCAGCTGTCGAATGTTTGAGAAGCGATGCGGACGGCGCGGACGGCGCGGACGGCGCACTACAAGGCGCGAGTATAAGATGCTCCGCATCTAAAAGTGTCGTTGTCATAACGCTACTACCTCAGTTATCGCGAAAACAATTGACAAGTCGAGAAATAACATGCCGTAGAAGCAACGCCAGAAGCGCGTTCCTGCTCCAAAGAACACTTACGCTCGCATTCACAATCGCTCCCCGACTCGACTTTCACCCTTCGCTTGACAGAGTTGAGCACTGCGCCACTGCCCGACTGAAAATGACACTGGGCTACTCAAGAACCGTAGCAGATTACCGCTGACAGGCAGTGGCTCGCCCTGCCTTGAGATGGCGCTGCCATCGGCTTTCTCAAGTGAAGGTGAAGCGTTGAGTAAAGGAACGTTCTTGAATACGGGGGTTAGTATATGGGGGGGTCTTTCTATCTTGTAAAGTTGGAAAGTGCTATCTCGAGATTCTCGATATTGCTATCGCCTATATTTCCCTAACCGGAGGCATTGCAACTCATGTGCTGCTGTATGGAATGTGAATGAGAAATGTCAATGAGCACAAATATTCTGGGCAATACGTTTTCTGTAGTAACCACCAGTTTTCCCTGTGCATGTGAGTCGGTGCACGAGCACCCAAGCAGAATGATAACTAGTGTGATTAAATCGCCACTAGTGCAGACACTGCCAATGGTGCATCATTACTTGGAGAACAACTAAGACGTGTGACGCGAAGTCGTTTAGAAGCATGATGCATTTCGCAAGTTTCGGTTGTCAGTTTTTACGCTCACGAAAATTGTAGCAAACAGAGCGTAATGGTAGCTTTCCCACTATTACTCGTCCACTAATTCAGTATTCAGCAGCGAAAATGCCTTAGCATGTAGAAAAATCCCGGAAAATTGTTCTGGAACACGTTGCCAGCGTGATATTATGATCTGGGGTTTTAAATCCCAAAACCACAATATAATTATACAAAAATTCGTATAGTGAAGGGCTCCGGAAATTTCAAGCATCTGGTGTTTGTGACGCAATAGGCGTGATGGCTGTACGAAGACACATGTTATAACAACCCCGCCGCGGTGGTCTAGTCTAGTGGCTAAGGTACTCGGCTGCTGAACCGCAGGTCACGGGTTTGATTCCCGGCTACGGCGGCTGCATTTCCGATGGAGGCGGAAATGTTGTAGGCCCGTGTGCTCAGATTTGGGTGCACGTTAAAGAACCCCAGGTGGTCGAAATTTCCGGAGCCCTCCACTACGGCGTCTCTCATAATCATATGGTGGTTTTGGGACGTTAAACCCCACATATCAATGTATCAATCAATCACATCTTATAACAGACTTCGTCTATCTCGTTCACCACTACTGCACCACACCACTCTCGTTTGGTTCATCACGTAATCTTTAACATGACTTTGGCACCTTCTGGAGCACATAAAACGAAGCACCTTTTTCTATGGTCATACTTCTCCCTCGTCACTCAAGACGGATCTGTCATTTCGCAATGAGGCGTCACTGAACGAGAACCGGACACCGCCATGCTCTCGGCATTCGATCCGCTGATCCTCTATGCTGGTCATCTTCAAGAAGAGAGGCCTTCGATCACCTCTCGACGGCGACGCCACGCACCCGACCGTGCGATTCCCGAAATAACCTCCGCATGCACGCGTAAGCGGCCGGGGAAACTTCCACCTGCTGCATCCACTGACGAAGACATACAGTGAATTGCGCAGGACGGCTTGTAGTCTGTGAGGAATGTCTACGCGTTTGATGCTTACCGTAGAGGCGCCATCAATTGCTTAGACTAGCCACACGTGCGATAGGCCTGCCTCGCTGGACTCGTGTCAAAAAAGTGAAGCGGCGTAGAGAAGGAAAGGGGGATGGTTGGAGTAGGTGAACAACAAGCACTGAGTCACACTTCTCTCTCGTGAGTGCAGTAACGTCGAGACATACGTCACCGGATGTTTGGTAAGCCCGCGGAACGGGCCTCTCACTGTGTAACTATTTGCTTGCGATTAAGCTCTTTCTCGAAACCCAGCCCTGCGTGAGTGACAAGCCTATATACTCGACCTTTCCTGGCGGGCTTTAACAGGCTTAGACGTGCGCGAGGGCTATTTATGGGTGTTTTCTGAGCCACCGGCGGAGATTGTCAAAACAACATGTCGCCGCTATTCTATATAAACAGAAAGGCCCCACGTCTTACATGAAGCCATTGAACACCGAAGCTCCCTTCTCTAACGGAATTTTTTTTTTTGCCAGTAGGTCACCATGCATCCGCACCTTGAAGTATGCTTAGTGTGACTACATACTACTTCAGTAGAATCACGCATGCGCAGAGTCCAAACATTTTCTACATATATAGGAGAGACAAGCGGCGTCTGTCGACTTTCTGTTTACCTTTTCTAAATCACCACCTTAGGATACGATGAACGGCAGGGTGCAGCAAGTAGCAGAAACTTCTTAAAAAAGGGGTAAATTTGCAAGGATTTGTCGAGGGGCTCTTGCACGTAATTAAATCTCTTGAGAAGCGCCGACTATTTTTTTGTCTACAACGAAGACATGTTAAAAATGTGAAAACGCTACGGCTGCAGGGTGCAATTTTGACCATCTAGATGCCACAAATTAACATCTCGTGTTACCCGGCAGCTGATGACCGAAAACGCATGGGCTAGATTCCGGCCGTGCCGTGCCGGTCGCATTTGGATGGAGGTGGAGGACTAAAGGCCTGGGGTGCTACGCAAGGTGGCCCGAGCTTCTCGGGCGGACGAGTTTGCTCCGCGCTCACTCTACGGCGACCAAGACAGCGAGGAGCATGTAGCAGCGCTGATAAAAACGGCTACAAGAGTGCCCGTGACGTCAGAAGCGCATCTTGGGCATTTGCGGTGGTTATCAAACAAACACCCGTGTGTGTACACGTCAGCGCTGCCACTCAGTCAACATTTCAGCAGTGCAGGACCGTCACCTCGATTGTCGCGCAAACTTTTCGCCAACTGAACACGCGCCTTCCACAGGCGTGTTCGTGGGCGTTTGTCCTCTTTCGACAAGGTGGGTCTTTCGTTGCACCTGCAGCATGGAAATTTCCACTCTCCAAGGCAGCAAACGTGCACAAGCAGCACACTTGTTCTAGTCGTTTCGCTTCTATCAAATATAAAGTCTGGGTGATTCCACGACAAATCGACACGAGACCAAAAGTTGATATTTTAGACTTAATTGAGTATTTTATATTTCGTGCACCACCACCAGGTAGCCCGAAAGTCAACTTCGTTTTATGATTAACGGCATAACTTACGAAAAAAAAATGTCAAACTTCACCAACACGGAGGCACCAATTTCGTCACCTGCCATTTTCGAAAATTGCAGATGCTATAAAAAGACAAATATTTTTGTTTCAAGGAAGATACTTTTAACCTTAAATGCATGTCTAATGAGGAATTAATTCATGTCGTTTCAAGTTTGTAGACCTTAAGAAAATAGCTTATAAAAATGTCTAATTTTGCGACAGTTTAAAATAAGTTACGTATTCCCTTTTTTTTTTCCTCCGAAAGTAATGCAAGCAGCGTTTTCAAACTTGACACGTTTTAAGGATATAGTGTGTTAATTAGGTCCATATATTATTGCTGCCGTAGGGCAAATGTAAATTTTTATATATTGCCTCAAAGTTCTCATATCGGCAAAAGTGTACTTTACTGAAATTTGAATAATAAAAAAACCCCACCTTAGATTTTTCTTAAAATCCGTGAGCAAAACTATCTACAGCGCGTACACAGCGCGTATATAGTTTAAAAATAGACCACAGTGTGTGCATCCATCCACCCGTCTTTTCATGCGTACATCAGTCCATCTTTTGCACTACTCGACGGCTTCAGCGTAGGCATTATGGACCTTAGAAACTACCTTCACTCCACCATCAGCATTCCCATCGTCAATCGGCAGTCATTTTTTGTTACAGACACTCCCCTGCAAATCATTCATGGTCGTGAAAGAGGCCGTATGGTCATGTGAATGGTAGCCGCTCTACAATCGTTCAATGTTTGATTAAAATTGAACACGATTCGGTGACAGCGAGTATAGGAAAAGGTGAACACGATGCACGAAATATAGCAGCATAAGCACTATTTGATCGGAATACAGAACGATAAGACACCTTGGGGGAGGCCCGTCTT
Source organism: Rhipicephalus microplus (assembly GCF_043290135.1). Taxonomy (NCBI): domain Eukaryota; kingdom Metazoa; phylum Arthropoda; class Arachnida; order Ixodida; family Ixodidae; genus Rhipicephalus; species Rhipicephalus microplus. The sequence goes on from NC_134705.1 coordinate 127,551,754, forward strand.
GTTATCCACTCACGAACTATACGCAGTGACGCGCCGATGCATCAACTGGTCTAACAGTCGTCCTTATGTCCACCTTTTGTGACTCTTCTCGTCGAAGTGTTTCACAGAATGTTCCATTTCTACCGAGAAGAACCTCAGCGTGGGATTGATGGATGGATTACAGGATACGTAGCCATCTATATTTCTACGCAGAGAGTCTTCATGTGCGCTGGAGGCACCGCGTACATAAAGCGCGTACATAAAGGCTTCCTTCATTTACGGTGACAACGCGCCGCCACGCTCAACGAAAATAAACGAGAAGAGCTAACATGGCATCACCTATTCTGATTACACTGATCTTACTACAAAAAAAAAAGAAAGGTCAATTCATTTTCTGTCCCTTACAACGCAGAGTTTCAAATTTTTCCGCAATATATTTCTTACCTTTCTTTCCACTTTTCTGCCACCAGTGTCCTAATCATGTGTTAGGCCTACTTATTTCGATCGTGGGCGTGTTCGAAGCGCCATGTTGGCTCGTTCCCAAGCGTACAGGTGTAGTCAGTGACCACCTAAGAATAAATACAAGCGCCACTCCAAATATTGCGGCTAACCTGTCCTTCATCCGTCTGAGAGAGTCATGTTGCGTGGTTTTCGTTGCGACCATACGTACTATCTCGCTGATAAGACCGATACTATGCGCAACATTGATGGAAAGTTTGTATATAGTCCCTTTGAAACATCCAGTTTGACACAGAGTGATGTAGAAATCTTTGCGGACATTGCGCAGAAATTCAATGTTTTTTGACTGGAAACGACGGAACATAACATGTGTCTGTATAAAAAAATCCCCAATCTGAAGAAGCGAGTGGCACTCGTCTTCACAGAAATCAGCAGATTTGATGAGCCACCTATGCAAATTTTCTCGGGGTTGGTGAGTTACGGTTCTAGGTAGTAAATGACTACAGGTGGTGATCTCCACATTCAATGAGAACATGCGCCCTGGTTTCTCTCGCTTCCCCACAGCATGAACATTTTTCGCTCTTGTTTGCTGAATCTCGCTTCATAACTACGCGTTCTAATGCAATCCGACCTCTTCAAACAGCACATTGCGCTTTCCCTTGAGTCATTATAAAAGGCGTCTCTGTATTTCGTTCTGAGCTTGCGGTAACTAGAGCTCATAAGCAGAATTTGAAGCTGCTAGGTGGGAGCCCAACCCAGCAATCTGCCTGAAATCAATGAAGTTTACCTCTCTGTATTTTCCCTTCAGGTGTGGCAGATGCCGTTGCTGCTGCCGAGAGATAGCACCCCCTACAAATGTCCTCAAATGCGCGGATGTGCAATTTTACAGTGTAAAAAAGTTCATGAACACTTTGTAAATTGTAAAGTGTGTGTGGAGAAGTCCTATGGCTATTGCCCAGGTCGGTCGGTCGGTCGGTCCTCAAAAACCTGGCGCAACCCACCACGGAGGATCGGTCATGAAACGGCCGGTACCTCGTTTTTGAGATCGAACTGTTTTACCAGCCGGGATATTTAGACAGAGATGTTTAAACAAAGACCAGATTGGTAAATGGTGGATCAGAAATAAAATAAATAGATGTAATGAAAAAACCCAACAAGCTGATATAACTTGAAATTAAGTGAAATTATGTCTCAGTTTCACATTCTATTCATTTTGTTGCCTTTATAAAATCGCAGGCGGCCTGATATTGCCATGTCTTATTTCGTTTTTATTATTTCACACTGAACATTTATTTTCGATCTTTTTATATTGATTTCTTTACATTCTCATCAATCACGCTGAGAGTGTGCAAGAGCGCGGTTACAGCTGGCATTAAGCCAGGGCACAGACGAATGGACAGACGAAAGTATCTTCCTCCGGAGCAACGGTCTGAAGGCAATCTTCGTCGCTAAGCTCGGTTCGATATTTATTCGCCACAAGGAGCCTGTTACAACACTTGCAAAGTTCGGACAAAATTTACTATAACAGTTCGCCAATTCAGTCCAAAATATTTCATATCACCGATCGTTGATTTCAGGATGCTTGGAAAAATTCACCAAGGCGTTCAAAACATGGATTCATAACCAGCGACACAAATGCATACCTCTGAGATAAGATCAACCATCTTAGGCGCACCCCTTCGGTAAACTTAGTTGATAGTCTTTCCTGTGACTAGCGCCACTCTGCTCTCCCATAGTCGAGTACCTCGTACTCTCATTCGTTAACAACTTTTTCTAAACACACTCTTAACACTTACGTAAATGTACGTAGTGCAGAGTGGCAGCAAGGGACGGCTTTATGCTCTCCCATAGTAGAGTACGCAGTACTCTATATCGTTAACCAATTTTTCTAAACACACTAGCTATTCTCTGTGCACATAAGCTGTGTAAGATAAATCCGGAAACAAAATTCTCTTAAACGAGCTTTGCTTGCACACACGTCCTTGTGCACCACCTCCACAGTGTGATGTCGACAGCAGCTTCATGCTCCCCAGTAGTAAAGTACCTCGTACTCTAAATCGTTGACTTTTCTAAACAGTCAAACGCCGTGTGAGTTACGAAAGAAGCCCTCATAGAAGGGTCAGTGTAACTCACAATCATCAAGTCGTCCACGGCGTAATTTTTCTCGACAAGGCCTCATCAAGTGAGGCCCACGGGACGGCTTTATGCCCTCCCATAGTACAGTACCTATAGTGCTCTAGATCGTTACCCACATTTCTAAACACACAGGCTATACAAAGTCGCATCGCATGCATCCCACCGCTAACGAATATTATCTTAACTTTGCGTCGTCATTTTCTACGTGAGGTATGAAACATACTGCCTTCATTTTTTTGCGTGAATCTCGTGGAGACATGGATGCAGCTCACACCAGTAAAAAAAATTGCCCGCAGCTTCCCTCGGGGGAACACTGAGGAGGATGCGGAGCATATAATTGGTTAACGGGGTGTTAAAGTGCGACTTACTTGGGTCGATGGCTAAATTGGTTAACGTGGTTGTGAAATGGGGTGTTAAATTGCGACTTACTTGGGTCGATGGCTAAATTGGTTAACGTGGTTGTAGGAGGGGGTGTTAAATGAGTGAACACGTACACACGTATGCGAAAGGGCGGCGCTGGTCGAAGGGACGTCGATCATTGTGTTTGTGGATTCGTTGGAATTCATTTCACCGCGACCTTGGACGTCGACGCGCCGTACAAACCAACCGACGAGCGGCAACTGAGCGAGCGAGCGCCGACCTTGAGTATATATACAGCACGACGGCGCATGCACTGTCAGCTGTTAAATGTTCTCGAAGCGCGACGCCACATGCGCGTCCACTGGAGAATCAGGAGAATTGTAGATGTCGAACGCGGTGTGTAGAGGAGGAAGGGTGCACAGATGGTGGAGGAGTGAAGCGCGCGCGGTGTGTAGAGGAGGAAGGGATGCACAGATGGTGGAAGAGTGGGCGACGGCGCGACGGCGCATGCGCGCGCGTCAGCTGTCGAATGTTCGAGAAGCGGTGCGGACGGCGCGGACAGCGCACTACAAGGCGCGAGTATGAGATGCTCCGCATCTAATAAAATAGTGGTTGTTTTAATTTACTCATTTTCACTTGTAATTTTGAATGCGTGAGAAAGACGCGCCCTTTACGCCTACCTCGAACGTTAAGTGGCGTCTGCGTCAATAGATAGTTATAGTATACCGGGCTTACTGGGATACCGGGTGTACCGTGATAACGGAATCGAAGTGCGCATGCGCAGATACGTACGTCACCCGTACCGCTTATCGTACGCTCGATATTTTTCAGATTTAACGTTATTGTGGTAGCGTAGGCGTACGTAGTGTACGTGAGCATGGCGGTGCTCTCGGACCCCCGCCCTGAAGTGATTTTGGCGTAGTTGTTGTAAGATTCACCTTTTTCGCAGCGAACAACTGTTTAAAGTGGCTTCGCTTGCCTTCAGTTAGCTTCGATGACCGAGTATTACGAATAAGTTGACGTAGTTTTTGAGGTAGCTTACTATTTCGAACGCGTCTAGGCCTAACTACAAACGTAAATAAATCGCCAACATAAATGTTTTCACGTTTGGTGCGTGCTTCATATTTATTTACTTTGATTACTAAAGTAATAAAAGTGATAAGTAATAACAATGCTTCGCGTGGTTGAATAGGCAAACATTCTCGTTCTGTCTTGTTTTTCACTGTTCTTTAGCTTATTAACCATTCGATAGGTGGCGCCACCGTTCCAGCTGGGGCACGTAAACCACGTAAATGCTATCCCGCTAAACTATAAGACGCTGTTCACAACGATAGTTTGCTGCATGGTAACGCCATTCCCTTAACCTCCGCTATCACGCTAACGGTAAACTATAACTGTCTAATATGAAACGCTCATTGCGCACAGCCATTATTTTCCACAGTGGTACGGAACACATCACATGCCGGGCTACTTCTCGTAGAAAGCATGTGCAGAAGCACAACCATGGTAGCTTTCCCTTCATTTGCAAGACAACTTGTCCGTGAGCATACTACGTTTTTATACACCAGGTGCGATGCTCTGGAAGTTGTGCAAGTTCGGACTGCGAGGTATGTAAATACGCACGTTTGATGTTTGGCACTCGTCGTTCTGACCGGCTAGGATACTGGCCAATGCAGGCACCGTACAGTCCAGTTTTCCGATATAAGTGCTTCGCCAGAACGCAAGGCTTAGCGCATTAACAAATCAATACGGAGGTTTAGAATAGCGCACCGCAAGCACTTGCGGTGCGGTCACTGCGCATACGTCGTGACGCGCGCCGTCGTTCGCGCTTGCGGCCCGCCCCCAGAAATTCCAGAATAGCGTGCGGTGTGTGCGGCCCGCGAGGCCCGAAAATTACTGTGTGTAGCTTCCGTGCATATTGGTTTGCGGTCGGGACTAGTCTCTAGACTTTTCTCTGGGGGGAGCAAACGCTATTCTAAAACATCATATGGCGCCCGCAACTAAAGCAACGCCCGCAACGCCTGCGAACGTTATACTAAACCTCTCCGATATTGAGACAGGGTCGGTAAACATAGTAAGCGATGGGCGCGTCTTCCTTCATGCATAAGGGGGTGGATTGTGGCTATGTTACTAGGGGGTTGCATGCATGCATCTATCTGTTTTCTACGTCTCTCAGTTGTGGTGGTGCAAAAACGCTTATTGTCGTGGGTGTTAAATTGCGAAAAGCTTCACATCTCGTTGCGGCGTCAATTGGCAACGCAGGTTTCTTCTTTCTCGCGCCAGCACCGTGTGTGTTTGGCCGACAATACTGCTGGGCATGTTGCAACGTCACCGCAGACGCCACGCGAAGCAGCCATTCGTTTTGGTTTTGACACATCATTTCTGGGTTATATATAACCATCGATAGTTTTCTACCGGAACTTTTTATCCCTTTTTATTGGTGCAGCCACGGCGGCCGTATTTCGGTGGAGGCGAAAATGCTGGAGGGCTGCCTGCTTTGAGTTAGGTTCACCTTAATCAAAGAAGCTCCGGTGGCTGAAATTTCCGGAGCCCTTGTTTACAACGTCTCTCATAAGGACATGGTGGTTTTGGGACATTAAACGCAAATATTATTATTATTATTATGTTTGTCGAAAGCGCGACTGAGACGCTGCTCTACGAGTGCGCTTTAAGTTCTTCAGCCAGCAAAAAAAAACAAACAAAGTTCCTGTGACAAGCTTAGCAGCAGAGCTGCTTACAAAGAACATTGTGGTCTATGAGTAGCGCACGCACGTAAATGCGGGCAGTATAGAAATAGTAGAAAACGTGCATTCCTTGCGGCAATCCGCAAATCAAACAGCGGGGTCATATCGAACGTGCGGCTTCATTTTGCCTGCCCTATTCTCCTTGTGATGTATTTTTTTTTCAAGGAAGACTGTGCTACTTGCGATCATTGCGGCAGCGATGAAGCGATAGAGCGTGTTCTCTGTCACTGCCCTCGTTACAGCGCGCAAAGATGACAGCTAGCTGCTGCGTTAGCTCGCCTTTATGACGAAAGAAGAAGGGCATAGTAGCCCGGCTTTCTTTTTCGCGTGTCAATTTTTCCCTCCGCTTTATTTCTCATGTTTCGTCCCCATTCCCTTAGGGCAGGGTAGCAAATCAGATGCCCCGATTTCTGTTTAACCTCTCTGCCTTTCCCTCACTTTATTCTCTCGCTCTTTCTTTCTCTCTATCGTATACTTTTATCTTTGCTTTGATTGTCGGCATGATCGAAAAAACGCGCACATATGCTTTTTTTCCCAATTCTGCCAGCATTGACCGTATTATTAACAAGTCACTTCCATCAACTGAACGGTCGCTGCTGCAGGAGGTGATCACACGCTACGCCTCAGTCTTTGACTTTGCCCAAGACGAGACGTCTACCGTTACGCCACCGTCTTCACGTACGCAACACCGCATCTATACAGGCCAAGCACCACCAATACGCCAGAAGCCCTATCGTGTCTCGCCTTCCGAAAGGAAAGTCATCGCTGAGCAAGTTGAAGACATGCTAAAGAAGGGCGTCATACAAGAATCGTGTAGTCCATGGGCAGCTCCTGTCATTCTAGTGAGGAAAAAGGATAATTCATGGAGATTCTGCGTAGACTATCGTCGCCTAAATGCCATCACAAAAAAAGACGTCTACCCTTTGCCACGTATAGATGACGCCGTGGACTGCCTGCATTCTGCCTCCTATTTTTCTTCTGTTGACTTGCGTTCTGGGTATTGGCAAATTCCTATGCATCCCTCAGATAAAGAGAAGACGGCCTTCGTAACACCAGACGGTCTCTTTGAGTTCAACGTTATGCCTTTTGGTTTGTGCAATGCTCCAGCGACATTCGAGAGATTTATGGATACAGTACTCCGTGGACTAAAATGGGAAATTTGCATGTGCTATTTAGATGACGTGATTGTCTACGGCAAGACTTTTCAAGAGCATAACCAGCGCTTGTCGCTTGTGTTTGAATGCTTACGCGAAGCTGGCCTTGTTTTAAACTCAAAGAAGTGTCGTTTTGGAGAACGTCAAGCCCTGGTATTAGGCTTTCTCGTGGATAAAGAAGGCGTGCGACCAGACCCACAGAAGACCGCAGTGGTTCGCAACTTTGAACCACCACGAACAGTGAAGGACCTGCGAAGTTTTCTGGGTCTGTGCTCATATTTCCGCCGATTTTTTAAGAACTTCGCACAACTTGCCTCCCCACTGACGTCCCTTCTTCATAAAGACACACCGTACTTGTGGGATGATAAATGTGAGGCTGCATTTCAACAGCTGAAGTTTTTATTGACTTCAGGACCCATCCTAAAGCATTTTGATCCTGATGCTTTGACTGAACTTCATACTGATGCTAGTGGGCTAGGTGTTGGTGCTGTGCTGGTCCAACTCTGCAACAGTCGCCAGCACGTCGTAGCATATGCCAGTCGGACACTGACCAGAGCAGAGACGAACTACACCGTCACCGAGCTCGAGTGCTTAGCAGTCGTCTTCGCCATTCAGAAGTTCCGACCGTATCTACATGGCCGCGAGTTCACAATAGTGACCGATCACCACTAACTATGGTGGCTTGTGGGACTTCGTGACCCGTCTGGCCGGCTGGCTCGTTGGGCGTTGCGCCTCCAAGAGTACAGCTTTTCTGTTACCTATAAGAGTGGACGATGTCACACAGATGCCGACTGCTTATCCCGCCTTCCTTCAGTACACACCAATGCTGACGACAATGACATTGATGACTATTTAGTTTCTGTCTCGTCCGACTTCCCAGATACCAGCAGCTTCAAACGTGAGCAGCAGCGCGACCCTACTCTAAAACCTTTGCTCGAAGCTGCACATAACTCCGTCGACAAGCACTTTAAAATTTCAAATGGCTTGCTGTATAAAAGAAACTATTCAGCCGATGGACTCCCGTTGCTTCTAGTGGTGCCGGAAAGCCTGCGCCAGGTCGTCCTTCGTTTTGCGCACGATGACATAACATCCGGTCATCTCGGTTTCACACGTACGCTGCATCGACTACGTGAGAGGTTCTACTGGCCAAAAATGTGGAAGACCACAAAACAGTACGTCACCAGCTGCGCTATATGTCAGCGCCACAAGCCATCCACCACTGCCCCGGCGGGTTATTTGCAGCCCATCCCTCCACCGACATCCCCTTTTGAAAAAGTCGGCATTGACTTGCTCGGACCCCTTCCTAAGACTCCATCGGGCCACCGATATGTTATAGTGTGCGTGGATTATTTAACGCGTTATACGGAAACGGACGCACTGACATCGGCCACAGCAGCCGCTGTTTCTTCTTTTCTGTTACAACGGGTCATACTGCGTCACGGTGCTCCACGGGTTGTCATCAGTGACCGTGGACGACAATTTATGGCCGATGTGGTTGAAGAAATTTTGCGCCTCTGTGGCTCCTCTTATCGCCACTCCACCCCTTACCATCCGCAAACTAATGGTCTCACTGAGAGAACAAATCGAACTCTCACGAATATGTTATCGATGTACGTTGATGCTGACCACAGGAACTGGGACGCCGTCTTACCGTTTGTTACTTACGCGTATAACACCGCCAAGCATGAAGTTACTGGACATTCACCCTTCTTTCTGCTTTACGCACGAAATCCACAGAGCTTTCTGGACACTCTATTACCTTTCTCGCATCAGGAAGATCTGTCCATCGCTCAGACGTTGTGTCGCGCTGAAGAAGCACGTCAACTAGCGCGCCTTCGAACATTGTCTTCGCAAGAACACAGCAAGAGTCGCTACGATGCCAAGCATATCCCCGTAGAGTTTTCTCCTGGTGACTACGTGTGGCTGTGGACTCCTGTTCGTAGAAAAGGATTGTACCGGAAGTTTCTAGCGAACTATTCCGGCCCATTCGTGATAGTCACTCGTCTCAGTGACGTGAATTACGTTGTCGCCCGAGTCACAGCCAATAACCGGCGTTCGCGCACTACGCAAGTTGTTCACGTAGCCCGCCTCAAACAGTACCATCATAGGCCTATTTAACTCGCTCGGCGAGCTTCGTCTGCCGCCGGGGGAAATGAAACGAAGATGCGCGAGCCTACGGGGCGCGGAAGAAGAAGAAGAGTAGTGGAGCGGCGCCTGGACTGTGTGGTTGGGTGGAAGCGTTCTTGGCCTGTCTCAGAAGTACGCTGCTATTTCACAACGCCTTTTCACCTCATCTGTAAATAAACACAGTCACTCGCAACAATATTATGTACGTTGCACATACCATGGAAAATGTTCATGTGTGCTTTGGAGCAAAATCAGTACTATGTTGCAAAAGAAGGGCTCTCCCGTGATGCCAAATTGGTTTTGAAGAGGGTTAGGCTAGGTTACGGAACTGACTGCAGTTAACGTTTTTGAGGTGCGACGTTTGCTTGCTATAAGTCAAGAGCTTACGCAAGGGCATTGCCAGATGAAAAAAGAAAGCGAGAATAAATGACTTCAATGATTTTGCGCACATGGTGAAATTGGCTGGCATTGAATTGCCAAACTTCAAGCGAAGGCAAGGAAGAACACCGGCTATTGAAGCAGAACGCACCCATTTGATTCACGCAACTGCATCTCTTCTTACAATATGGTTCCTCCATTCCATTCTTCTCTCCGGAACATGTGCACCTGGGCGTTGCCCCTTACTCAATGCGCTAGGGGATAAACTGTTTTGTACTCGTAATCAGAGGTGCCGCACTCGGGCAGAAAGAAAGAAAGAAAAAAAGAAAGAAAGAAAGAAAGAAAGAAAGAAAGAAAGAAAGAAAGAAAGAAAGAAAGAAAGAAAGAAAGAAGTGAAATGAACCATCCATCTACCATGGATGATTGCCAACAGCTCCCGCTGCTCTTCATTCGCCGATTCACTTCACTCGCCGATATCATCTATCTGTAGCTGCCTTCGTACTTGCTCAAAAAAATTGTGTGGCGTACCATGTGTCAGTCGAGATTGCCGCTATGATGCACCGCGGATCTATACGCTGGGCACGGATCGAAGTGCTGTCGTGCGCTTCGCCCCTCCCATCGTCATTTTCCGCCTTCTTTGATGAACCGAAGACGACCGATCAACAGCGACCCTTCCCCGTATACCCGGGAACCCGTATACGTATTCAAATGCCACTGTGCGGCCGTCACCACTTCATCGATTTCGCCTGCTACATGCACTAGTTGTTTTGGAGAACGCTGCAGCGAAGGAGCTTGGGGGAAGAAGAGGGGCTGCATCTCTAGAACTATAGGCAGCGACGTAGCAGGAGTTTGCGGTGTCATGGTTGTATATAGATTTGGAGCAGGTTCGGTCTTATTGGCATCGGAGGGCGGCAGTCATTCGATATCGATCAGCGCTACCGGTGGAGCCGCCGTGGCTGCTTTGGGTTCTCGAACGTTCTTCGTAACGGACGCACGCTCAGACGAGTTTGACGATGCTTCATCAGGTGCTCCTTCTCTTTATTCGCGTATTATGAACTTTTTGTTTATTTATAGTTTGTACTGCCTGCTTTACTATTTACGGTCGACAACTCGGAAACCCGGTCGTCACAGCCACGCATTATCCGCTAACCACAGCATATGTGAGCCGGCCACTTCTTCACCACGTAGAAAAAGTGATCCTTACATGTAGTTAGCTCATCTAAAAGGGCCTAACAACAAATTATGTATTGGTTTCAGTTTTCACCTCAACTTCTATAGATGAACTTCTGGAAGAACTACTCTCATTTTAAATACGGTATTGGAGCAGTTATTTACCGGAAAGTTCTTTAGGGGCAAAGCTTCTTAGTCACGGTTGGCCGTTGAAATCCCTGGCGCAGCGACTGAACACACTTATGAAAGAGGCATCAACTTTAGTTCTTCCAGAAGAGAAAGTTGGCCACACTAAAAACGCTGATAAAAATGTGGAACTCCTTTGTCCCCAAGCTTCGCGATCTTACGCAATGCCATTCACAGCCTATTATGACAATTTACCTGCATTTAATCCCGACAGAAGCCCAACGACCCAGATCATACACAAGCGGACAATGATCGGATCAGATCAGACCTGATCGAGCTTGGTTCGACAATTTTCAACCTCATCCTTTTGTTATTTTGCTTGACGTAACCGTTTTGAACAAACATGCCAAATTTATTTTGACGACACGCATGATCATATCACCTTATAACAACTTCTCATCCGCTTCAATCTATCGAAATTTCTGAAGCCCTGCACTGCGGCGTCTCTCATCATGATATGGCGGTTTCGGAATGTGAAACCTCACATATCAATCAAATCATTCGTTGCGGTCTACGGCCGACTGTAACTGAATCCGCATGAAACCTTGCCACTGCAAGCTTATCATAATTCCCAATTATTCACTACATGATGATATAATAACCACGAATAGGACTTGTACCTATAGCTCAACGCTGATAAAGATAGTGACTACTCTTAAGTAGAACGGAACTCTCGTATTGGTAGGAAGGAGCGAGTCACGTCACACATTATGCACATATAAGTTTTCTCAAATAAATAATTTAGCAATACTTACGCATCACAAAAGATTCGTTTATACGCAGCCGATTCAGTATGTGATACACATGAGAGTTCCTGTGACGTGCGCTCACATTTTCTTCGCTCGTTGATGTCGAAATATTTGAAACAAGAAGTAGAAGCCCAGACCACCTATGCGCAAGACACTCAATGAAGTATTTTGACCTGAAGAAGTTGAAAGCTCTGTCAAGTCACGCCTCTTGTTCCAGTTCAAAACAAAAACACAAACACCAGCATCCACCTGAAGGTTCTGTCTCGGTGAACTCTTGAGATAGAGAAAAGAAACAGAAAAGTTTTGGAAAACAGGAACTGTGGTGATATTTGTGAGTTTGCAATAAACAATTCCTCAAAAAAGGCAGAAGGCAGCTCTTGGGGAGAACATGCTAACATCGTTATGGCTTTTCTCGATTTAGCGAATAATCGAAATATGATATCGCAGAAAAAGCTCACTTCGCCAAGCGAAAATCTGCAGCACTAGATACATATCTAATATGCATCATTACGTTACACTCGGAAGCAAGTGTACTGGTTGAAAGGGTCGTCTGTTTGTCGTCAAGTGTAATAATTCTCTATGCTCCTGGTGTCTAAAGGCGGAGAACATACTACTTACGCAAATTCAGGTGTGTATAAGAGCTCGAGAATTCGCACTGCTGCAGCCTTAGCCCCAGCATTTCAATTGCTGTCTACGGTGAAGTTGGTCACAAGGTGATTGGTTGCTCACAGTACGTTTAAATAGGCAAACTGGTTGAATAACGTGACAAGGTGGAGGAACAAAACAACTTAGACAGTTCTACCAAAACCAACGCCCTTTTTTTTTTACTGAAATTGTCGTGTAATTTTATAGATGTGCCCCTGGGAAGCGACACAAAACTTGAGCCTTTCAAAGCTCTGAAAACATAGGTGAAGTAAGGTCGGGCCAAAATTATACGGCACCTCACTAATCAACAGTCATAATTAGCGTCTGTAAACGTCGTTTTTTGATGTTGCCACAAGGAGAGGTGGGGTAAAAAATAAAGCAGCGATGATCAAGGTAAACAAAAGGAACTCATTATAGGATATTTACAGGGCGTACAAAGGAACCGGGGTGGGGTAGGGGTACAGAAAAATTACAGTAATTAACCGTATGGGCTGAACAACTCCAGAGCGTGTTACGACTCGCAGTCGCTATACTTCTCGCCACAATGTTTGTGTTCTCAAAGGAGGCGCGATTGAAGGACATGTTGCGCACCATTCTTCTGTGCTTCTCAAGACGCTGTTTTAAATACGATAGTCTTTCTTGGGGACCTTCGACGGAAAGATTTTGGTCTGTCTGTCTGTCTGTCTGTCTGTCTGTCTGTCTGTCTGTCTGTCTGTCTGTCTGTCTGTCTGTACATTTGTCTGTTTGTCCGCCCTAACGATACCTCAAACGGCAAACCCCATTCGCAGCGCCCACCAATATTTCTAAAGGTTTAGCGTTCATATTTTTGCGATTGTCAATAAAAAAGCAATTATTGCGCATATCTGAGGCGCCATAACAACACTTCGAAGTGTTGTATATCTGCCTTTATAATAGAAGAGGCACACACAAGTTAACCTAAGAAATGTAGCGTTTATCGCACGGCGCTGACAGTGCAACACGATGCTCAAAAAGGTGTTTCCAACGCTTTGCTACGACGTCACGGTGGTCGCACCTGCCCGTCGCTTCGCGTTCTACACCTTATAGCCTCCGAAACTGGCGCGCATCTTTCACCGCGGGCTGCACGCCTTCGTTTTCGAAGATAACTGCCAGATGGCGCTTCTGTCTAACGTGCCTCGATGCGCACGTTCGTCTCCGCTACATGCTCGAGGCACTCCAGCGCAGCGCCTTCAGAATAATCTTCACCGATTTGCTTGCGCAGAACATCAAATAAACGTTTTGTTCACTCTCTCTAGACGCAAGACTGTCGTCTTTCTACTACATCTGCGGTGTAACATGCAGATTTGAAACCAATTTTTTTTCCGAAGCTCTTTAATAACATATTTTTAACTTTATTCGTTTTCAAACTACTCAAATTGCTGAGCTTTTACTTAGCGGCCATCAAAACACAAAAGTAGCTTGCACAATTTCTCGTTGCGTTAGGCGAAGTAAACAGTTATTATATAGACGTTACATAAAGCGCTTAAAAGTGTGTATTCCTAGGGCCCTATCGATACCTGTGTAATTACAGTGACTAGATGCCTAATACAATGCGTATGTCTACACTCATCGTCATTCGGCTTCTGCTTTTCCCTATAGGTCCTACCACGTGCCGCCGCTATCAGGATTTTTACTTCACCGGTTGCCCTAAAGAGCTTCCTTGATTACGGTGTGTCAGCAACATCCACGGCGCGTAGATAGATGAAGCGCGACGCTCGTAAATGGGGTGGGCGTACTTAGTGGCGTACGGGACATCATGCCTCCTTTGACTCTTGACACGTTCCGATTGACGGCAATGTCAGCGCGCCCACGTTGGTGTCACTCCAATGGCGGCAAAAATGAATTGCTTGTGATGCTCGATGAACTAAAGTCCGTTGTCGGGAGTAATTAATTAACAGATCCAACGCCGAAAAGGGATCACCCATGCAGCAAACAGAAAAAGAGAGAGAGAGAAAGATGCAAGGAAAGGCAGGGAGGTTAACCAGACGCACATCCGGTTTCCTACCCTGCACTGGGGAATGAATGTACGGGAGAAAAGAAGTTGCAGAGAGATAAGAAGGTACACACAATCAGAAATACCTGCCGTGGCACTGAGCTTGCCCAGCGTCAACATTTATTGTCTGAACGCTGCACGCAACCCTCCATACTTCAGCCACAATGGTAATATTATGAAAATACAGGTCCGGCAAGTTTAGGTTAGATAAAGGAACTTAATTAGGTACTTACACTCCTAATTTTTTTTCAGTGTTGCAATTTCTAAGCATCGAGTGGTACCAACCTATCAGATAATCGTCCAGTGTTGGTTATGAAATTAAGGTTATGAAATTAAGTTTCCTAATAAATTACTTTATTAGGAAACTGAGTTACTGATTGATTTATATGTGGGATTTATTGTTCCAAAACCACCATGTGATTATGAGAGACGCCGTAGTGAAGGGCTCCGGGAATTTCGACCGCCTGGGGTTCTTTGACGTGCACCCAAATCTGAGCACACGGGCCTACAGCATTTTCGCCTCCATCGAAAATGCAGCCACCACAGCCGGGATTCATTCTCGCGAAAAAAAAAACTGAGTCAAAATAAAACCGAGCTGTGGCACGCCAAAGAGGCTGTCAGGAGTTTTTTTTATGTCTTTTGATGATTTTGCCTGCTAAAGCACTCATTGTGCGCTCAAGCATTCATTGCACTGCATGCCTGCAAGTCATGTGTTCCCATTAATGCTTCATTATGAGTAACCGCGGACAGCTATCAAATCAAATGCATTGGTGAAATGAGTATATGTGACTCCTTTCGTGTAATCCTCACTTGCAAGTGTATGAGTTACTTTAAAGAGGCTCGTAAACCCTCTTCGGGGGTTTTTATATATTATCTATAGAGCCGTGTGACCTATAAAAGAGTTAGTGTGGCACTTCAGAGACACTAAGTATGGGCGGCAAGCCAGGACCACCTGGAATGTGTCTTATATACTCTTCTTTTTTTCTTTCTCACAGTGTACCGCTTGACCCTATTTCTGAACGCATTCCAACTTGGTGCGTTTGTTTTGATGCAATAACATTGAAGAGCTCGTTTCGTAAAAATTTCATGGCTGGCGTCGACATCAACACCGGCGTTGTCGTCGTTAGCTGTGAATGAAAAACGGGCACCGTCTGTGAGCGAAAATCCTAAATCAGTGCAAATAAACAAATACCAAAAATCTTCTGTTCCAGTGATAATACAACCCAGGTCTTTGGCGTTGCAAGACTAGTTCGATCACAGAGACATGCCGCTGGTTGAAAATGCTTTAGAGAGGACAAAACATCTATACGAATGACATTTTGGGGGCAGGAGACTCCTTAATGCATAGGATATTTCGTGGCAAAAGCGTACAATGGGACCAGGCGTTAAAACGTGTGAATTCGCCTCTTTTTTAATCTCTCAGCACATGCGTCCACCCCCAAGCAAAAAAATTTTAAAACCCCCTCTTCATCTCCCATCCTTTCCTTCTGAAAATACAAGCTTTCTCACCCCCTGCAGGTCTTTACCAAGCAAAGCCCTACAAAAACGGGTGAGACCAGCGCAGGAAAATGAGGCAGGTGGACCGTGCAACCAGCGGATAGTTTGAAAGGGCTCAGTCATTGCAGTTTGCTCGGGCATACTATACAATCATCATTATCAGCAACAGCATCAACAAGACAGAGAGAGAGATAAAGATGCAAGGAAAGGCAGGGAGGTTAACCAGATGCACATCCGGTTTGCTACCCTGCACTGGTGAAGGGATAAAGGGGAGAAAAGAGGTTGCAGAAAGATGAGAAGGTACACACAATCACGAGCACACTCGGGGAGCACACACAGTCTACAGGCGGTCGCTCAGGTTTGTTGACTTAAGGTAAAGTAGCAGTGCTTTAGTTGCTTTCTGCGCAACTGAGGCAGATGCCCAAGGTCCAAGTATCTTCTGCACACAAAATGGTCCGGTGTCAAGTCGACTCAAAACCATCCGGAGCTGGCATCGCTGTGTGTCGTAGCAAGCGCAGCTGCACAGGCCGTGTTCGATGGTCTCTTCAGCTCCACAGTAGTCGCATGTAGGAGTGTCTGCCATACCAATGCGAAAGGAGTTCACCTTTGTAAATGCAACACCCAACCAAAGGCGGCATAACAGTGTCGCATCGGAGCGGGAAAGTTGTGATGGTAGCTTTAGCTTGAGCGAAGGATCCAGTTCATAAAATTGGCACCTTTGGAAGCTGGTAGGCGACCAGAACGTGCGTGTGAGATCTCGAGCCAGCAGGTAAAGTTGTCTTGCTGCATCATTCCTTGATAGAGGAATCGAGACTACACGAGTTTCTTCATGGGCTGAGCGGGCTGCATCATCGGCTAATTGATTTCCGGTAATACCGATATGTCCAGACAGCCATTCATATATAATATCATGCCCTCGTGCTAGAGCTTCATGATGGCAATGTCTTATTTCTTGTACCAGTTGGTCATGACTCCTCCTACGCATGGCAGACTGCAAACTCTGAAGCGCTGCCTTCGAATCACAGAATATGACCCATTTTCCTGGACGTTCTTGAACGAGATATTGTAAAGCAGCCCTTATAGCAGCAAGCTCTGATGCCGTAGATGTAGTCATATGCGACAACTTAAACATGATTGTCATTTCTGCAGCCGGAATTACAGCGGCACCTCATGAGCTGCTGGACGAGACGGACCCATCAGTGTATATCTGCGTTCGGTCTAAGTACAACTCATGTAATAATAGCAGTGTTGCTTGCTTCAATGCTACCCTGGAGTGACTGCTTTTCTTTTTGATTCCCGGAATTTCAAGACGTACTTGCGGCTGGTCGAGGCACCACAAAGGACATGCCGTTCTCGCAGCTGGCGTATATCCTGATGGAATGCTGTTTAGGTGCTTGGCTATGACGTCTGAAAACGTAGCACGTGGTCTTCCGGAAGGTAGAAGGGCCAAGTGGTGGTCGGGGACACGGCTAGCATGTCGAATGTGCGCTCTGAGGCAATCCACAACTATATATGTCCTGACCGAATGGTCTTTGGCAAGCATGATTGTGGCACAAGTAGAAGCGTATCGGGGCAGCCCTAGGCAGACACGCAGTGCCTGACCCTGCAAACTCTCCAATTAATGAGTATTCGATTTTCTGGTGTTAGTCAGTACCGGCAAGCTGTAGCGCAATAGACCCAGAAATAGGGCCCTGTACAGCTGTAGCATGGAGGCCACAGAAGTTCCCCATGCTTTACCGCACAATAATTTCATGATATGCACAATAGATAGCAGTCTCTTCTTCAAGTACGCACAATGTGGGCTCCACAAAAGACTTCTGTCGATTATTATGCCCAGGAAACGATGCGTCCGTGCATATTTGACACTCTGCCCATTGATGTAAACAGGGTACGGCGTCATTGGTTTGCGTGTAAACGCCATCAACGCGCACTTCACAGTTGATATAGTTAAGCCTTGTTTCTGAAGGTAGGCTGTTGTGAGGGTTGCTGCCCGCTGTATTCGTGCACGCACCTGAGGGCGAGTAACTGCAGCACTGCAGAGGCAAATATCATCGGCGTATATGGATAGGCACACCGACTTTGGCAGAACCTTCACCAGACCAATGAGGGCTACATTGAACAATGTGGGGCTTAAAACACCTCCCCGAGGCACTCCGCAGTAAGTGTAATGTTGGGCAGTTGTACCCTCATATGTTTGTACAAAGAAACCCCTGCCAGTTATATAATCTTTTATCGATTGAAACATTCGTCCACCAATTCTCATTGCTGCGAGAGAAGTGAGGATGGCATCGTGAGCAACATTATCATATGCACCCTTCACGTCAAGAAAGAGTGCCACTGATATGCGCTTGCAACTTTTTTCTTGTTGAACAAATGTCAATAAGTCAAGGACACAGTCAATGGAGGAGCGGCCCCGACGAAAGCCTGCCATGCAAGAAGGGTATTTGGTGTATCGTTCCTGCAACAAAGTCTGCAGTATGTTTCTTTACGGACTCGTAGGTGGTATTTTGCTGTTTTGCAGAAAGCGTTATGGCATAATGGGAACTTCACGACTACATACATCAGTAGTAGGCATTCTAGGACAGTTTTAAATGGTCAATATTACGCGCATGTATGTTCTCTTCCATGCGGCATGGTTGATGGGACCGTGAATCAAAGCCAGGCTATAGCACTCGGCAAAGTGGTTGGCATGGATCCCGACTACAATATCGTGTTCTGCTATTGCAAGCGAAGCTGAGGAGTCTTCCTACTTTGTGTTTTACAAAGAAGGCTGTTATGAGATCACTTTTCGGGTTACGTAGTTGTTGTCTGCAGCCGCCGCAGCCGCCGCCGTTGTCCGTAACCACATCACACGGAATTAGAAAAAAAATTTGCACCATATCCACGGAGTGAATGATGGAGAGTGGGGCGAAGCATTCGTCCGCCCATTCGTTCTTCTTTCCGTCCGTCCATGCGTCCGTCTGTGTGACCGTCCATGCGTCCATCCACCCGTCCGTGCGTGCGTCTGTACGTGCGTCCGCCCCTGCGTTCGTCCATGCATCCGCCCCTGCGTCCGTTCATGCGTCCATCCAAGCATCTGCCTGTGTGTCCATTCGTGCATCTATCTATTCAACACTCCAAGTACCACCATCTCGAATCTTTTCATTATATATTCCTCATATAGAAGCACCGCCATCCAGCGGACATTTCAAGGACTAAACGAGATGTGGCACACGCACACTTTCTTACGGCTTGCGCTTCGGGTCTACTTCCCACCTTTAACCACCTCGAGTTCATGGTATATACTAGTTCACTGTATTCATGGCACTGCGGCCTAACGCTCGCTAAACCTTTCTAAAACTAAGGAGGGTACGTCCAGCGAGTACAACGTAGCATCCTTTTCCTGTCAGATAGTGCTCAATGTACATGCGAATGGCTGCTAATGGGAAATGAGAGACAAGAGAATTCGGCTTTCACTTTCTTACGGCTTGCGGTTCGTATCTACTTCCCACTTTTAACAACCTCGAGTTCATGGTATATACTAGTTCATTGTATTCATGGCACAGCAGCCCAACTCTCGCTAAACCTTTCTAAAACTAAGGAGGTTAAACCCAGCGAGTATAACGTAGCAACCCCTTCTTATCAGATAGTGCTCAATGTACATGCCAATGGCTGCTAATGGGGATCGCAGTGTGCGCGTTAACTAAAAGCCAAATGCTCATGTCTCTCATTCCCCCTTAGCAGCCATTGGCATGTACATTGAGCACTATCTTTTATTGTACTATAACGCTCAGACACCACTCACCGGCACCACCTTGGAGGTCAAAATGTTATACTGTTTACACACTACAACGGCTATGAGGGACGAACAGGTGCCGCTCTAAGGAGCTTCGCCCCTAAAAATAATAGCGGGGTTCAAACCCGCTGTATACGTATGATCAGCTGTGTACTCTGCCACTACGCCCCATTGTTCCATGCTCGCTGCGTGGTAAGAAAAACTGCACGATAAAAAAAAAACACGCCGTTTCGCTTGACGGGTAGGAGTTTTGCGATTTTCATTTCTGACTAAACCTTGCTTTTTCATAATATGTAAGCTACTGTGTCCACGAATGACATGCCGCTAATGCCAAGACGCCAAGTCTCTTTCAGGATTCAAAAAACATAAAACAAATTATACAAAAATCACCGAGAACCCGGGGAAATTTTTCAGCTTTTACTTCCGTGTACAATAGCAATTTCTCGCTTTGTCTTCTAGTTGACGTGCGCAGAAGCTAATTATTGACTGTAATGTTCGATAAGTACACGCGTAGTTGATTGAATAAGGCGTATTTTCTTGCGCAAGGAACGATATGCTATAGCACAGCGGCAGTGTCAGAGTGTCCTAATGTGCATCTGTAAACCGATAGCTTGAACTAAATAGCCGATAGCTAAAAACCAAATCGCATGTCTGTGAAGGTGTCTCATCGTGTTACTTTATGAACGCGCGCCGAACGACAAGCCTGTGTTTTCACTTACATGAGTCAGCGAAGTGCCGACGAGTGCACCTGGTGGCTTTCAGCGGCGCCCTGTGTGCGCTGCGCCGCAGGCTGAAAGCGCATCGCCTCGAAGCTCATCGCACCCTGTGCGGACACCATACGCAAGAAGCGGTGGTTCATTAAGGTTAACCGATGACTAGGCTGTACTTTACAGTCATTTTTACTCCTCGGCATAGCATAATGTTAAACCCAGAAGCACAGATGACAACGTGTAGGACGGACTCGGCCAGTACGCTATTGACCGACATTCGCTGGGAGTTGTACTCGTACGGGTCACACTGAAACCGACGGATCTCGGCGCAGGTAGCTCGCGAAACTTGAAGCTTGAACATTCCGCAAGCCTCTCATTGTTGCATTCAAGTGTATAGAAGGTAAGCAAAAGTATAAAAAAATGCCAGAAATGCGTTTGTGTTGTGGTTTTGCCTCGTTGTTTTTCTGGCATACTACTACACACTGCGGCATCGCAAGTGGAATCGGACGCTGGACCGTAACATTCATAAATTATTTCTCAGCCAGCACTGCTGAAAGACCGTCCCAACTGGGTTTGTAAGCGCCCAGCTCTACAACTCCCAGGCTTGGGCTAAAGTGGCTTTACCGCATTGAGCCGATATGACAGAATGCCAGCTGATTATTAAATTTAAGTAATGAAAACGGCGGTGAATGTGATGTAGTTGTGATGCAGTTTTATAAAAAAAAAGGTCGTAGTGCCTAAAAAGTACCTAAGGATCACCAGATACATACACATGCTACATGTATATTCGCGCTTCAAAACGTGTAATAGAAATGTTGCGCCACCTGCACTTGAAGGGGGCTAGACATCATGAGGATAAATACCGGTCGCTGTATGAATTGTTGTCCATAACACAAGAGGTATATGTTCAGTGCTGTCTGTTGCGCTGTTGCGTAGGATTATAATGTGTGTGCCGATGTTCTTTCAGTATAGGTGACGTAATCTTGAAGCCATCTATGAAGTACACTGCTTTTAGAAAATACTCGCCCTCTTTTTATCTTTTTTTAGACGTTAGTTCTAGGACAGCAGGAGTGATTCTATTCTTGCAGGCAGTTGATGCACTTCAGCCCGACAGCTTGTAAAATTATATGAGACAGTAGCGCCACTGCCACAGAGAGTGCATGAACTCTATTTCAGAAGCGTGACCGTATACTTTGGCGAGGAAGCTTGATCACTCTCGATCAGCCAGAGTACCGGCATTCTGTCGAGAGGGTGTGCCTACTTTGTGCAGCAGAGAGTTCCCAGCACTCCCGAAAAGAGAGTGAAACATGGGACAAGGCTTAACTCCCACAAAAAGAGTGGCCAGCACTCTCTTGGGGCTGTGAGTGAAGGTTCGTGGCGCAGCATCCTTGACACGGCACAGCGTCACCGTGTCCCCGGCACAGCGTCCTTGGCAAGGTTCATTGGTGATTGATATGTGGGGTTTAACGTCCTAACACCACGATATGATTATGAGAGACGCTGTAGGGGAGGACTTCGGAAATTTCGACCACGTGGGGTTCCTTAACGTGCACACAAATCTGAGCACATGGGCCTACAACATTTCCGCCTCCATCGGAAATGCAGCCGCCGCAGCCGGGATTCAATCCCAAGACCTGCGGGTCAGTATCCGAGTGCCTTAGCCACTAGACCACTGTGGTTGGGTGTCCTTGGCAAGGTTGATCGAGGGCGGTAGTAAGGGGGGTGAAGTAAAAAATTGGAGAAGCTTGCACAAATCCGCACAGGGCTTGAAATGAAGGTTCTGAAAATCAATCTGTTTGTTTGTAGGTTGTTTATAGGCCTTCGTTAGGTGACGCAGGTCCTTGGTTGCTTGTTGCTAGGTTTTAGCTAGGTGGTGCCAGGTTGCTTCTTTCTACGTTTATTTTCTCAGCGCACAGAGGTTCAGGTGACACTGCATACAGTCACAGACACGACGCAGTTGACAAAACTCCCAGAACAAGAAAAGTGGCGCCGAAATTCAGAATTTGAACTTCTCAATACTACGGGCAGGTAGTCCTTGCCCTACAGGTCCTCCATCGCTTCCGGGCCTTCTCGCAGCCATTCCCGTGCCCTACATGGCATTCTCTCTCTGTACGCACTACTCGTCTTAGACTCGCCGCCGTCGCTTCGCAGCCGTTTGATGGGCTACCTCTGGCCTTCTTCATTATTAGCGGGCCAGTAGAGAGCAGGCCAGTAGAGAGAGAGAGCCCAATACCCTTTTTTATGATTATAGTTTTCATACGGGCCGCACAAATTACGGCTAGCCTATAAGAATCGCTGCCTAACGAACCCGCCATCTGATTTCACTCTGATGCCATCGGCGCCCACTGTTAGTTTTCGCCTTGCTTCCAATCTAACACACACACACACACACACACACACACACACACACACACACACACACACACACACACACACACACACACACACACACACACATATATATATATATATATATATATATATATATATATATATATATAGATAGATAGATAGATAGATAGATAGATAGATAGATAGATAGATAGATAGATAGATAGATAGATAGATAGATAGATAGATAGATAGCGAGAGAGAGAGAGAGAGAGAAACGCACGCCGCATGACCTGCGAGCAAACTATTGTCTGACAACCGACGTTGTTTTCGCTAAAACAGTTAGTAATCAGTTAGTGAACGCATGTCCTTACTTGTTTCCCGAGTATTTTACTACCTTCGAAGCATACTTTTACTAGGCACCAGCTACTACAGATAGTAACTTTAGCTATTACTAACCAGGGGACCTTTCCTAATGTTTTTAACTAGGCAACTACTAAGCCCGTTGCCAGATCTGTCGTAGATGCGGCAGTGCATGTTGCCGTAATGTCGAGATCGTAAGCAATATTTAGATAAGTTCTATTTTTATTGACTACCTTGGAATACACGTTTCATGCTACGAATTGGCACACTCATGAGTAAATAGAAGAGGACATGATGATGCGTAGAAAACAACAATTGCCTTATAAATTCTGTGACTGCTAGTCAGTACGCGGTGAGCGGTCCCAAAGCAGGAGCATATATAATCTTCAAGCTGCTGCCACGGTAGAATTCTGGTATGTCCAAGTCTTGTGCATGCAAGTCTTGTTCGTGCATTTCCATGCGTTCTCTTGTGACACATCCACTCTTAAGAGTTCTCATATCAGCATAATATCACGTGAGTTTCAGAATAATATGCTCATATGGACACAAATGAGCATATCACATGCTCATATGAGTCCATATGAGCATATGAGATTCACATTTGATCATACATATGTGAATCTGATTTGATCATGTGGTCAATCCTTTCTAAGTGTGTTGCTGTGATTCGCACTTACCCCAGTATAGTTGCATGATGTAATTAAAAGCCATCAATAAATCACGAGGTCCATGTGAATTTGTTTTTTTTTTCATCCTATACTTTTGTAATAGGATCATATGGATGTGACCACGCTTAACAAAGTGTGCGTAAACCTCTATTTGTAGGGTTTACTAACAATTTAGTAATGAACTAGCCACTCTAGTCAGCACTGTTCACTTACCAACTAGGTAGTAACTTTAACTACCCAACGACGCAGTGCTTTTGCCCAGCCTGTTAGTATTTGGGCTAGTGTTTGTTACGAGCTCAACAAGCTTGTGCCTTTTGCTAGGGTTACTTTCACTAGCTGCATTTACGAGCTTCTTGGTGGATTATGTGAAGAGTAACAGGCTAGTGCTTTGTGAATATACCAACGTTATGTGGTTTTTATGCGGTTCTTAAAGGGAACAGAAGAGAAAAGTGAGTCCCGTAACTGTCTGAATCAGGTGCCACACCTCAACAGTAGCTCACAAGGGATGTGGGTAACGAGGGATTACAAGGATAGGATAAAATGGATAGTATATATATAGAGAGGCCTTTTTTTTTAGATTGTATGTTCAGTAATTTATGCGTTGCTATATCTGGTAGTGGGTGGCCTATGCATAACGCAGCCTCAAACGAACATTCAGTGCCCACGTACGCTATCGATAAGACAGCGCAGTGAGGCGTGCTATCAATAGACTGGTGCGCGTGCGCAGTTGTGGAAACGCTTCTCGCTTTATAGCTCCACAAGCGTTCCCTTGGGTTACCAAAGAAGTTACGGTCGCTGTCGCCCTGCTTGCTCGGCTCATAGATCTCGATGTCCTCATTCCTTTTTACCATTTGTAATGTAGTGTTTGTTTTAGGGGCGAAGCTCCTTAGGCCGTGAATCGCTCACTCCTCTGGATGTATGTAGCCACCTTTACTTTTGAGTTGTTATAGATAGCGTTGTTTGAATAGCCCTTGGGGATAACATAACCAGATGGCGTTAGTGGTTTTCACTGCAAATCCGTGGAGTGAATGGTGATATTTGGGGCGAAGCATTCGTCCGTACGTCCAGCCATGTGTCCTACCATCCGTGCGTCCATCCGTTCGCCCGTCCGTTCATCTGCCCGTGTTTCTGTCTATCCGTCCGTCCGTCTGTCTGTCCGTTCGTCTGTCCGTCTGCCAATCCGTGCTTCCGTCGCTTCGTCCGTTCTTCCGTGCGTCCGTCCGTCTGTCTGTCGATCCGTGCTTCCGTTCATCCATCCGCCTATCCGTGTTTCAGCCCGTCTGTCCGAGCGTCCGTCCCTCTGTCCGTCCGTCCGTCTGAACGCATGGACAGATGGGCACACGTACAGATTGATATACGCTCCGCCTAACTCATCATCATTCACTCCGTGGATATGATGTGATTTTTTGTGCACATAGCATCTGCAGTGAAACGCAAAAGAAAATACACCACGGTCTTTAGAATTGCGTATCTGCGCATTTTAAAAATGAACAGACTGCCTAACATTTACAAATTGACGTGGAAAATCAAATAAGAATAATTTTGGCTTTTTATTGATGACGTTCAAAAGCGTGAACGCAGCCATGCAGATCAATATGGGTCGGCATTCAGCACCAGCCTGTACTTTCGCCGCGTGACTGGATCATTGGAGGATAAATGCGAACAAGCATACCGACAGACCAAAGTATCCCCAAAAAAACTATCGTCTTCACAAAAACAAACACTAAGTGAAACGAGCGCTAGTGTTTCTCTTCTTGGTGTTTGTTTCGCTGCACTTGCTAAGATGCGCGAGCTTTACACCCACCAACTAGCACAAAGTCTACGTTGAATAGCGTTTGTTTAGTCGTTTGTGAATAATGTCATTTTGTGCATAATGTACCAAGCGTACTCAATTACTGTCATCGTCCTGGATTTCGTTTTTTCACGTGACTGTGAGGGAAACAAAAAACTTGTATTACAGTTCTGTCGAGGTTGGCTTTATTCTAACACAAATAAAACTTGTAATTGTCCAAATATTGTTGTTCTAGCTTTTTATTTTTTTTCAAGAGGACGGGCCGAGCCCTAAGTCCGTTGTGGTCTTTTTCTAAATCATGGAGAAGATATAAAGCTTCTCTTTGTTGAACTGAAACAACCACATCCTAAATGACAAAATTAATCAATGCAAAGTTAATAAATAAAAAGCGAGCAATTAAAGACCACATGAAAGCTGGAGTCCTCAATTTATAGATGCAGCATAGGTCTCGTTAACCTGCCCACAGAAAATGGACTCGCGTCGAAAAACTAGTACGAATGTTTTTTTTTTTTTAGGCTGCTAACCGTGTCAAGTTAGTTCGTGAATGTATTGATCTTTGTAACGTAGTTTTCAAAAGGAAAAAATGGTGCAGAAGTGAATTATCTATCGTAAAATACGTTATGTTGGGGGAACCTGCAGTGGTTTGTGTCTCGCCCTGTTCCGTGTGTATCTTTGCTCTGGACACATTGGGTTTCGGCCATCGCGTGTGGGCAGGAGGTCTGGTCGATGGAAAAGCGATTATCTTGATTGCTAATGAGAGACGGCCGGCGTCCTCCCTGCTCAGTCGGTAGCCGCTTTCTTCGCCGCGTACTTCACACTGCCGGGCTCTCATTAGTTTAGGGTGTGCGCTACGGTAAATCTCCGAGCATCCACGAAACTTTCTTGATGGGTAAAACGAGTAAAAATGCGCAGAGTTTCTCCTGACGCACATGGGACGTTGCGGTTCCTGTAGTTACAGTAATGGTATAACGCGATCACGTTTGGTTCAGTGGAACACCATGCGGGCACACTTATAAGTCACGGAACCGTTCTTCCCTAACCCTGCCGTCTTCGCTAAAAAAGCACGCAGCAACTTGTCTCCGCAGCTGACAAGTAACATTGACCCGGCTGCATTTGGGTTTGAGTTGCAATTTAGGAAGTGTGCATCGTTCGGTTGGTGAATGATCGATGAAATAACCATGTTTATTGGAAACCTGCAGGTCAACCTGCATGTAGGTTTTGTCCGCGCGATGATCGGATTCCGCAGTTTACCTGCGTACACCAACTATGCTTTTGTTGTGAGCACCGCAAAGATGTGGCCGTGCCACGGGCCCAATAGGTGCCCCAGCTCCGATTTCTAGCCGTGTGCAAGTGCAAATTAAATGCTGCCTTAAGGTGTGGCAGTTTGGGCTAGTTTGTATGACACGACGATAATTATAGCACGAAAACAGAACGATGATAAAGAGCGCTCGTGTCCTTCTTGTCTCTTTGTCGTCGTTGCGTTCTCGAGCTATAACTACCGTCGTGCTGCCTTGAGGTTTCGACGTTTTGTGTCGTAATGGAAACAGTCACGCGTAATGCGTTTTAAGTATTTCCGAGAGTTACATTCAAGGACTACTCATCCTATCGAACGTTTGTGAATCACTCTTGCGCATACACGTGGGTCTGTGATTGCACGCATTATTTGTGTGTACGTGTGATCATTGTATATACCATATAATAATCAATCACCCAACAAATTGAGTGACATGCCTAGCGATAAACCAGGCGAATTTCTTCCGGAATATTATTATAAAATGTTACCTTTCTCCACCTGCATAGTTTTAGGAGCTTGCTCGGCAAGCTTCTAATGCTCGCGCCTTGTCCGGCTGCGAGGGCCGGCGTCCGGCCTGTACACCAGTGTTGCCGGTATCCACCCGACCCTTTGTCGCTCAAGGCGTCCTCTGCAGCGTTGATTCCAATAATGCTCACTAGATGGCTCGATGGCACCCAAATCGTCGGTTTTCGATGTCCCGTGTGCTCGCCTCCTCGCGACTACACGTCCACTTTGTTCCCTTCGCTTCGTAAGCACGCAGCTCGTGACAAGCTCCTGCGATGAGTTATACGCACGGGTTATTCCGATAACCTCCCGAGCCATCTCACCTGCTTGCTCTCAACCCCGTTGAAGGACGCCTGATAGCTGGGCGTCTTCAATTTATGAGCTTTAGGCATTTGGCTCAAGGTAGGGGCCAGTATGCAATAAGGGGCAGTTCGTTAACACACCGATCGACGTAGACAACACTGCGCACTGCCGGCCACGGAACTTGCCAAACGGCGCTGCCTTCCCCGCACAGATCCTGCACCGACTAATTAGCAAAGCCTTCTACAGAAATGACATTGCCAAGAAACGCCCGTGCACTTCCGAGCAAGCTTCTCTAAAATTCCTCCCCTTGTGGATATGGCGGTCATTGTTCTTACAGTATTCGCTCTGTTCACTTGTCTAAAGGCATTACGATGTCAGTTACAGTGCTTGTTGGGCTGGCGACTTTTCCTCTTGCTTCCTTCCTTGTCTAATCACTCTCTTTTTCGGCAGACTGTGAAAACAAGGCATGTTTTAAGAATTTCATTTGGCTAGTGCCCTATAGTTCCTTAAATTATAATTGCTTCTTTCTGAGTATTCATTATTAAAGGGTAGGTAAGACCTCAGCTTCGCAAAGTTCGGTCAACTCGGGTTCCATAACGTGCGCAATAATCAATGGACACGGGCCTATAGCATTTCACCTCCATTAAAATGCGGCCCTTGCGGTCGGAGTTCGATCCCGCGACCTTCAGGTTAGCAGACGAGCAACGCTCGCAGCACGTATTCTTATGTAATCGTTTGTATACATATAAGTTAGGACAGGTGTCGCCTCCGCCATTTCCCATAACAAAAAAAAAGAAAAAGAACGTTGCCATTTCTGTGTCAATCCTACTGCTAACGACTTCGTCACGGCGTGCCAAACTCCGTGTCCGACCTCGTGAGAACAAGCCACACTCTTGTCTCCCGAACACAGTCACGTCCACGTACTTTGTATCGACCGCACCCACTGTCTACCTAATGTTACGCCACTAAGTGCCAGCCCCTTCCCTCTAGGCTGACCCATAATGTCGCGGATGACGTCATTATCGCGTGCGACGATTGAGAAGTTTTCAGGGAAGCGTGTCACGTTTTGTGGCTCGCACAGACGATCCCGTAGACAGGTGGAAGAGTGCAGGCATAGTACGTGATGGTGGGCACTTAGGTCACTATGTACCTAGCTAGCTATGGTAGAGGCCGCAGAGGTACACGATGTTCGACGTCTATTTACATCGCTATCGTGCTTCGTACGCCGCTATATCGGAATTGTGGATGGACTTAGACCAGTTCTCACAGTGATAAGAAAAAAAACGAAAGTAATACACAAATCACAGACGATGCATCGAGCTGTCGGTGACGCAATGGAACCATTTATTTCTTTTCTTCACGCTAACACACTCTAGCAAACACTTAATCGTCTCTTTTGCTTGATACTCTTTTATTGTTTCTCCTTTTTTTCTTATTCCTTACTTTTCTATCCATCTTGTCCCTATTTCCATGCAGGTATAGCAAGCTGGATATTTTTTCCAGATAACCTGTCGGCCTTTCACCTAACCTTCCTCGATCTCTCTCTTTATGTCGTTGAACGAGAGCCGGAAATTTGACGGCAGCACTGCGGTAGCCTAGGTGTTGCATAAAAATTACTTTGTGCTATAGAGATGATGAGATTCTGCATAATGTCACGAATAGTCGATTTATTTTTCATGATTTTAGAACGTGTACGCGTTTGTTTTTAGCCCCGTATTTGGCGATGCATGGTGTGCTTCATCCGGAGCTTTCTTTCTGAATAGTCTCAGTTGTTTGAGATGTATCAGGTAGGCTCAGACTCACTGTTATAATGAGCCTATAGCCTCAATTATTTTTAATGAGGTATAAACTGAATGAAATTGAATAGCTTAAAATATTTGTGCCTGTTTTGGCGATGCCAGATGTGAAATATGAAATGCGCAATGCAGTCTGATTGAGATCACTTTTTAACAAAAAAAAAAGAAATGCAGCTCTTCGATTAAAAAACGGCGTCAATGCAATATTATCAGAAAATTGTTTTTATCATCATTACGCTAGAATATTACGAAACAATATTAAATGGTAGCATGAGTTCGGACGCCATGCAAGAGCCCTTAATTAAAAAAAATCTCTCAGTGGCTCTACCGAGAATACTTTGAGCTGACACCACGTTTACGTAAGCATTCATTTGGTTATGTAACTGGTACGTGCAGTTTATAGAAAAGAGTTCCCCGTAACGTAGGTGCTTAATGCAGTCGAGGACCAGGAACTGCAAAGTGTGTCCTTCTTGCTGTGAAAGAAGCTGAAAGACCGATACAAAGTTTTCATGAGGGGCTTCTTCCTGGAATAAGTCACGAACGCGCGAGTTCAGAATTAGAAAATTTGATGCATTTCACTAGCGCACATAAATAGAAACTCAACGCATAATCAGTACTTTACCGATGCTTTCGTAAGTCGCGGATTTCGGGGGCGTCGTTGCAAGCGAAAAACCTAGTGTCCTCGAGCGTACTCCAGTGACGTGCGCACTCCGTCTTCCTAAAAACGGATGTTCTCTCGAGGGCGAGATTGTCTGTGATTAGCTGCTTTTGAATGGCAATCACATGTTTCACCCCTGTAAGGTATCATTTCATATTGCTGCTTTTGTTGCTGCGTGTATTTCAACTCTTGACATTGATTATGGTCGTTAGCCACTAAAGTGTTTCGCTGCTAGGCACGTGGGCGAAGATTTAGTTTTATAAATAGAGCAAGGAAGCCGTTAAGGGGAGGGGGGGGGGGGGGCTTGCTCGATTGGATAGGAAGAAAGAAAAAAGAAACTAAGAAGAAAAGAAAGTAAGAAAAAGAGAAATGAAGAAAGAAAGAAAGAAAGAAAGAAAGAAAGTGATAAAAAGAAAAGGGGAAAAGGACAAAGAAAGAAGAAAGGAAAGAGAGAGAGAATGAGGCGAGGAAGACTGAAAGAAAGAGAGAAAAAGAAAGAAAAGAAGAAAGAAATATGAAAAGAAAACAAAGAACGACATGCAGACGCAAAGCATTGCTTGCCCCGATTTTCCTGTTAGGACAATAGCTCTTGAATTGCCATTTTATTTTGGCAGCAATTCGACAATCATTACAGTCGGCAACCGTGTAATGACGTGTACTCTTCGTGCCAACAGCGTTACCGAGCTATGAAGTGTTTTCACAGGAAGCCTGCCTTGGCGATGCAGTAATAACGCTCGTCTAATGAAGCCCCGTTTCGCGTAAGCAGCTCCCCCGTGCGTCACGCATTGGCGCTTGGAGATGACACGCATGGTGTTTGCGTCTGCATTCTTGACACGCAGCAGTTAGTGAGGTTGTTAAGCACCAGCAGGCATCTTAGATGAGTTACTGTATTCGTCAAAGGTATACATACTACATATATGTCATGGTAGTCTTAGTAATGAGTCAGAGACTACATAAAACTGCTTACAAAGAGTTTACGTATGATTGTAAGTGACCATGTTGGCAAGGTTAATAATAATAATAATAATATTAATGATAATAATAATAATAATAATAATATTTTAATAATATAGTAATAATAATAATAATAATAATAATAATAATAACACTTTTATTGCTTAAATAAAGCAGAGCATCTGGCTGTGCCTGCTGAAACCATCGGTGACATGCGTGACAGAGCCTCCATGGCAGGTAGCAAGAAGCAACCAAACGTCTTAGAATGTAGTGGTAAATGGCACAAAAAAAATAATAGGGCAAACAAAAAAAAACTCGTGCATTATTGAGCAGTAACAAGGCATACAAGCCTAAGTTACGACAATTGCACGAAGTTTATAAAAATGACATCGTACAAACACACAGAAGCACAGCGATGTTCGTTAAAGAAAATTAAAACAGTAGAAGATGGAGAAGAAGCAGCATGTTTTCATATGACTACATATGCAAAAACATCAGTATACATAATATTCTATAGACGAATACTGACGCTGCTTGTTGTGGCATCAAAATTTTTCACCAGGATAAGAAAGGGGGGGGGGAGATGAAAATATACATAAAGAGATTACATATAGGATGACTGCCAGTTGGCCGGGTTGGTAAAGGTTCATGATGAAACAAGCGATAAATTTTTTTATAACTTGTTTTTTCATGAGACAAAAAGAGGCTACTCTTTAATTTATTCCATTAACCTTCAAGTATTACCATCACAGTTACGTCACTCATAAGTAAACAAATGCTCTAATATCCTGTGTATCCGATGCAGCTCGGAAGCATATATATATTACACCACCCTTTCCTTTTAATTTTTCATCAGGTTTTCATCCCTGTCAAGACATGCTCAACTTCCGATTGAGTGGGGGCGAATTCCAGTAAGCCATATAAAGGAAACAGACTTTCACTTCATGATAGCGCCACAATAACTATCGATGTTAGCATAGCAGTAGAACTGTGGACTCGCACATCGAAAAAAGGGCGCGAAACCAGGCTGTTGTTACTAAGCTGGTTGCAGGGACTGCATGGAAATGCAAAGAACGACTGGGCGTAGTTCTATTCATTCATTTTTTTTTTTTTGTACTGCGAGCGGCCCTTCCTGGATTGAAATCTGAGCTTTTCTCTCAATGAAAGTGACAGTGTCGTGAGAACAGGCTGTATAAGGTGTCCGAGTTACTATCTTTGCCAAGATCTTTTAGCCATAACAGCTTTCTTGGAAGGCTTCTGGATAGTCCACTCAGGGATCAGTTACTTGCTTCCATCAGACCGATGACTACCGATGACTTTGTGCGCGCGGAAGCTTCTCCTGATAGAGTTGAGGCCTCGCTTCATTTTTAGCCCTATTTGTTAACGTTAATGTTGACTACCGCTTTCGTTTTTCCGACAACGTGGGGAACCGCTGACGTAGTAGGCAATGCAAAATGCAAGAAAGAGGGTTAACAAAGGGACGTGTCGTTTTGAGGCCCTGCTCGCGTGTGATGACTGACAGGTGATTCGAATAGCACTTAGGGCAAAATCAATGTACTGAATGCGGAATGGGTGTTTGTTGCTTTCTGTGCACTCTATTCGTCAACACCCATTGCCTAGGGGAGGCACCGCCATGGAGCATAGAGAGTGGCTGGATCCCATCAGAATTTATGCTGAAGAGAGTGCATCTCATGTATACATCGACTCGAGTGTCCGTGTGCGTGTGTGTGTATGTATCTGCGTGTATGTGGATGTGTGTGTGTGTTCTGAGTGTGTGTGTGCGTGTTTGTGCACGCATTTGGGTGTGCGTGTGTTAGGTGTGTGAGTGCGTGTATGTGCATGTGTGTGCACATGTGCGCATGTATGTGTGTGCGTGTATGTGTGTGTGCGTGATTGTTAGGCGTGTGTGTGTGTAGGTGTGCGTGTATGTGCATGTGTGTGTTAGTACGTGCGTGGGTGTGGTTGTGCGTGCGTGTGCGTAAGTGTATGTGTGTGTGTATGCGCGTAGGTGTGGGTGCACGTGTTTGGGGCACATGTGTGTGCGTGTTTGTGTGCGCGCATGCAAGTGTGTATGTATGCCGGTGCGTGTGCGCGCGCGTGTGTGTGTGTGTGTGTGCGTGCGCGTGTATGTGCGTGCGTGTATGTGCGTGCGTGCGTGTGTGTGTGTCTGTGCGTGTGCGTGTGTGTGTGTGCCTGTGCGTGTGTGTGCGTGTGTGTGTGTGTGCGTGTGTGTGTGTGTGTGTGTGCGTGCGTGCGTGTGTGTGTGTGTGTGTGTGTCAGCGCGAGTTTGTGGATCGCAAGACCAATAATCTTTTATTAGTTATATTATTTGCATCTTTCTTAATTTTTTGGTCACGCAAAAACGATGATTTTTATTCTCACAGCCAACGACACTGACGTCGATGCTGATGCCACGGTTTCTGGGAAACGAGCTCTCTAATGTTATCGCGTTAAAGAAGAGGCTGCGCATTCATTGCAGTATGCGAGATTCTACCAGAGATCAGAGCCGTTCGTACAATCCCGACGTCCTAAATAACCAAAAAAATCATGAGTGATTTTGCTGCTCTGGGGACTGACCAGACATGGGGACGCTATCCTAGTAACACCTGCCATCATCATAACCACATTCACCAGCAGCAGCAGCAGCAGTTGCCTCACTACGCGAACTGAAGCAGAGGCCTCTCCAATGTTTCGCCAATCAACCCTGTCGCTTCCTGCCGTGCTGTTATGGCGGCAAGCTTCTTAATCTCGTCTACCCCCTTAACCTGCTCTCTCCCCCTTCTGCGTTTGTCTTTTCTTGGAATATAGTTCGTCACTTTTAATGAACAGTGGCTATCCCGCCTACACGCTACAAGCCCTGCCCATATCTTTTTCTTCTTAATTTCTACTAGGATGTCCCTAACACCTGTTTGTCGCCTGACCCACACGCTTTCTTCCTGTCTCTTGAGGTTGCACCTGTCATTTTCCTTTTCATTGCTCGGTGCAAAGTCAGTTTAAGCTTAACCCTCCTTATAAGTTTTCAGGTGACTGCTTCATAGGAAAGTAGTGGTAAGTACAGGCAGTGTCTGCATCCATCGATTACTCAGCTTTTGAAGTCTGCATGCCATGTAATATAGATCTAACGGTGCCACGTGTCTGAATTGAGCGGTGAGTAAGTTAAAGATGACGACAACTACAAACCATTCCGAAGCACGCGCCTTTTGTCACGCTTGCGACGCACAGCGCCCGTTTTCACGCCAACTTTGCCATTGAGATATGCGCGTTACAGCAGCGGCGTCTCCAAGCTGCCCACTACAGCGTGACCAAAGAGATGCTGAAACTCAACTCACCGCTCCGGAACAAATACTGCATCGTGATTGCGGCTAAACTGAGCATGCAGTGACGTCATGCATGGCCTGTCGTCGAAACGCTCCGATAAACGAACGCGTCGTATGTAGTACTTTTGACGTCACAACGGTTCCTAGTACACGGACGCGGCAGACGTCATTTGCATACGCGGATGTGGATCGTTGACTGCAGCTGAAAGCGCCGATGAATCACAAGTGTGCGCTTCGCAGAGGATGCCGGTAGGCTATGAATTGTTTAGCCTCTGTTTATTTTGTCATGCTGTCATTGATTGATATGGGGGTTTAACGTCCCAAAACCAGCATATGATTATGAGATATGCCGTAGTGGATGGCTCCGGAAATTTCCACCACATGGGGTTCTTTGACGTGCACCCAAATCTGAGCACACGGGCCTACAACATTTCCGCCTCCATCGGAAATGCAGCCGCTGCAGCTGGGATTCGATCCTGTGACCTGCGAATCAGCAGCCGAGTACCTTAGCCACTAGACCACCGCAGCGGAGCGTTTTTTGTCGTGCTTGGCTCCGGCTTGTTCAGCGAAGATGGTAGACGTTTCTTTCGTGGTCGGGCACTTTTTCAGTTGTACTAAATCGAATGCACGAAAAGCAGTGAAACGTAATCTCTATCTACTATTATGGAAATAAATCCTCAGAAAGCAAGATCACACTGGTTATGTTTTCTGTATTGTGTCTACTTGAATCAATACTAAATTGAATAGCATTAAAAAATAAAGTCATTTTACATTTAGTGATAAACTCGAATAACTTAATAACAAAATCAACAACTGCGCTGACACGCTATAGAGTTAATGAAGGAAGTGTTCATTAGAGTTTGCTAGTAAAAGCTACATTGTCTCTTAAGTTCGAGATGATACAGATGCATATCTTCACCTACACGCGCATGCGCAAACTGTGGTGGCTCTAGACATTAAAGTCATGGGGTACTTCGCCAGTAGGATTACGAGGCTTTCAACTAAATTCACGTGCGCCAACCGACAGCAGTAATCGACGATCACGTGGCACACTCACTAGGCTTTCAAAAAATTGACTGAAGCTCCGAGAGGCTCAGCGCGTGCTTCACGTCTGGGTTATTATTGCGATCGCGATTGTGTCTTAACCTCTGGTGGGTTCTTGTCTTCGTTTTCATGTTTCGTGTAAAGTCGAAATCAATAACACCCGCCCGTGCATCGTATGCTGAACATGGGACTACATGTGCTCGCGCTATAGGGGGACGAACGCAGCTGAAGCAAGGATGGAATGAGTCAGCCACCTACGCACGAAGAGAGCATGTGAAAACAGCGCCCCACGTCGGAACCCTGCCGACGATGGCGCGTCAAGCGGAGAGAAAAGGCAGAGCCCGTCTATCGTCAGGCGAAGGAGCACAGGTGTGCGTGAGAAGGCGAGCTGCGCATAAGTAAGTGGTTCTTGAAGGGGAGAGAAAATGAGCAATTTGATGTCTGCCTATTCTGAGGACACGGCTAAGCTTCTTGTAGGAGATGGGAGAAGAGGATAAAAAGCGTAGTAGAGAGAGAAAGATAAAGGAGACGGAGCACTTGCCCCACGCGAGTGAAGAAAGAGGAAAGAAGCGATAGGAAGTATGGGGGGCATTGTTGAAAGAGTCCGAGGACGGGGCACCGATAGGCGAGAGCTACGCGTCATCAGAAGATCGCGAATGGCGGCCCGATCGGCGAGAGCTACCCTGACGTCGGACACCGTGGACGACACAAACGTTTAGCAGGATATCCAATGAGCGAGTCCCGAGGAGCAAATACGAACTGTTTTACTGTTTTATCATTACGTCGCGAACGCTCGTGCTCGCACTGTTTTGACAGACGTCGACGGATGACTCGTATTCATCTCTACGTGTTGTACCGCCTTCGTTTCGCATTCAGACGACCAACGGCACTAAAATTACTTTCCTTCCTGGAGTGGTCGTATTTCCCTACAATGGCGTTTTGTAGAGTTTCGCGAAATTGAATCCAAAACAGTTAGCGTCTAACTTCATTTCGTGTAGTTTTCCGGTTTGCTGCTATTACATTCACTACTTCGTCGTTGTGGCAGAACTGTGATTTTTTTTTCATATTTTCCACGAAACGCACACCCTCGCACACTGTTACAAAAACTTCATTGTCCCCAGGTTCCGTGTACATTTTTCACTACATTGATTGAAACAGGCGTGCCACGTGAAGCATGGGGAGACCGTATTGTTCAGAAACGGTGGGGACCCTATCTGCTCTAGCCCATAATAATGCTCTCATTATTGTTATGAAGAAGACAGTGGAGGAATAAATTAAGAGAGAGGAAACGAAATGCGGCATAGAAGATTTGAAACAACGTTGAGGAAGGGGGGGGGGGGGCATTGTGCGATCATCGGTAGTCTCCGTCGGCCTCGCGGAGAGGCGTACGTGCAACACTCCACGACGCTATATCGACCCCCATTATCGGTTCTGCTCGAATAGGGTGTCGCGCTTCATTGCCAGAGTGGAAAAATATCATCGCCGTTTCAGTACACGCCATATCGCATGACCGCTAGTGTGTATGATTGTGTAACGCATAGTCGATGAAATACGGCACTGCAGTAGTGTTTCTCTCTCTCACACGCTCGTCTAGTTTCTGTGTAGACGAGGCCAACAATAGACGTGTCGTAAGCTCCCTTGAAATAATGCCGTCGGCATCACGCCATCATCGTCTCATCCACCTTACTGCTGCTCAGTGCCACTGAGAGGACGCTTTCGGAAGGCAAATAATGGTTCGTCCTAGAGAAACCCGTTAATGAGCCTGGTAACGAAATGGTGCTGGGTATAAGTTACGGGTATATGTACACACGTGAGCTAATATATGGCGACCAATACAACCTATTTACTTTTCTGTCTGTGCCGTCTAGTGACGAGCCATCTGCTGCCCATAGCATTGCCTTTATGTGATTGTTGTCGATAGCATCGGCCTGATGAAAATCCTCAAAGAAATGCTCCCGCCAGCCAACGGCTTGCCACTAAATAGAGCAGATGGTAAAGGTATACTGATGTCATCGAATTGGTATGACTGTACTCATGGGTTGCCTGCCATAATGTATGCGCTGCTTTTTCTTTATTGCGATAGCAATCATATGGACACTCGGCTGGATATCACCGCCGGCGTCAGCGTGTGCGTCGACGAGGACATCGGCGTCGATGTCATGCATTGTAAATGTATACGTATCTATGTATATCAAAACGCAAGAAAGAAAAAAATCACCCCAAAAAAGACTCCGGGGCGCGGAATGGAACGTGGAAACTCCACGTCGTGAATTCGAGGCGTTAACTACTGAGCCACCGAGAGGTACCTCCTTCAACCTCCAAACGGCAAGCTATTCATATCTACCATTTACCCCTTTTGGCGGGCATCTCGGGGAGGGGGAGGGGGGAGGGAGAACTATCGCGTTTTCAGCATTATCAGCAAGATGTCGCAGTGAGCGTGCGGCGGCTCTCATCTCTCACACCTACTTTGGCTCGCGTAGAGATTAAGGGGGTCTACGCTCGATCGCGCGCACTAATCTTGCAGTGGGAAGAATCGTACGTCTTGGCTAGCCTTTGAGTTTCGTCGGAACGATTCTGTTTTAGATACCGGGCACACGAAGGACACTACAATCGTTGCAAAGCCTCCGTTTGCGAAAAGAGTGCGCTTTTCAGACACAGCAGAGTAACAACTGAGACGCATCTTTGCGTTAATCTGTACCTGTGAGTACGTTTCGTGCGTCCTTTGTGCGTTAGAAACGCGGGGCGCGCTGTGATCTGCTTGTCATTTTGCGCATGACCTTTCAATTTGTTGCTATCATGTTCATTGCATCGCCTTTGCGGCAGAGCTGTGACCTTTTTTTTTTTCATCAAGAGAGCGACAAAGTGGAAAAGATAAAGAAAAGACCGAGATACTGAAACCTCTGGTTAACTACCCAGTTTTTAGGAAGGGGAAAGGGTATGTAAAAGAATGAAAGAAGAGTTAGTGGCAACAATATACGACAATAGGAGCACTATACTGGTTGATTTGATTGATTTGTGGGGTTTAACGTCCCAAAGCCACCATATGATTAGGAGAGACACCGTAGTGGAGGGCTCCGGAAATTTCGACCACATGGGGTTCTTTAACGTGCACCCATATCTGAGTACACGGGCCTACAACATTTCCGCCTTCATCGGAAACGCAGCTGCCACAGCCGGGATTTGATCCCGCGACCTGTGGGTCAGCAGCCGAGTACCTTAGCCACTAGATCACCGTGGCGGGGCTAGGAGCACCGTATTGATGCTCTTGTTATATAGTTATAACTACACATACGAAACTGCCAAGAAAAATCCCGATCTCCTTTCTGAGACACGCTGTCAAAGACTTGCCAACAACTACTACAGTGAACTGTGGCACTGAGGTCATTCGGCCACAATGGGAACGATGGGTAGTACTTGAAGTTGCCTGGTTTTCTCGCTAGTGATTCAAACACACTTGCGCTTTGTTTATTTATGTGTTCTGGCTCTTTGGGGGTGGAATACCTTACACTGCAAAATGTCCTTTCGTTTATAAGCCGCCACCCGACGTCTACAGCAGATGTGGAAACCAAAATGCCTGAGCACAACAGAAAGGTTATCAAAACGCTGTTAACCAGAAAAACGAAAAAAAAAACAAAATAGGCACGGTGCAGTTGTGTGTTTTTAGGGAGTACAGTGCCAGAAGGCAAAGCCTAGTGGATAAAAATAGTAATAATGAGATTGGAATCGGTAAATTGG
Organism: Rhipicephalus microplus; assembly: GCF_043290135.1. Classification (NCBI taxonomy): domain Eukaryota; kingdom Metazoa; phylum Arthropoda; class Arachnida; order Ixodida; family Ixodidae; genus Rhipicephalus; species Rhipicephalus microplus. The sequence goes on from NC_134705.1 coordinate 127,590,593, forward strand.
AACGCGATGAGCACTGTCTCCCTCCCTGCTTGATTGGGCGTATCTGCCGTCAAATTCGTTTTCCTCACGATCAAGCGATCATATTCTTTTGATGTGAATTTAACCAAGGATTAAGCGAAAAGAACAACCAAAAGCGTACATTATCATAATGCGGCACTAATTAAATTGGGTTATTACCGTGAAACTAATCGCTATCTGAATTCTCATAAGAATTTGAGAACATATATCGAGTTCCATCAAGGTGCGACCTCTAGCGTATTGCAAGTTCAGCATTCATTAAAAGTCGAGGAACAAATTGGCAGGGCTACACGAACTATCAAGGTACAATTATTAGAGTACGAAAAAATAGTCTTTCAAAGCCTATCACGTGATAAATCTTGAATTCTAGAAATTTTTCGGAATCATATACTATTTCGCTTGAAGATTTCTCTTTACTGAATAATATGAACATGAAAATCATTTCTTCACCAAATATGTAAACTGTGACTCAGTCAAAATATAACCTAATCATAGAATGGTTGCGTTACAGACGATTATGTCTGATTTTTCGGTAAAATAGCGCTCACCTGGGACATAGAAGCGATTCGACCATCACTGTTTTCTTGACGATACAGCAAGTACCAACAAACTCGCAATTATTGACGCTCAATCTATTTCTTACTGTCTTACTTGTTCAGTGCCGAAAGTTTTACACAAATTATATTAATTATATTTCAGTGTGGCATAAGCGCCTTGTGAATTCACACAGCTGTTCATCGCATTGATAAAGCACGTAGAGAACCCCAGGTGGTCAAAATTTCCGGAGCCTTCCACTACGGCGTCTCTCATAATCATGTGGTAGTTTTGGCACATTAATTCCCACTTACCAATCAATTATAAAGCTCTTTCAGCGGTCTTCGCTAGAAAGGGAGGGATGGCGTATAAGAGGTCCTTGCCCCCTCCTCCTTCCAGGGGGGGAGGGGCAAAGGCTCTTTATACACGGCTCGTTCAAAAGAGTGTTTCACAAGCACCCCCCCCCCCCTTCGACGAGAAATTCCGGCCTACGACGATGTGGGAGCTACCAGCAGACGGAGGAAAATGACAGCCCCTCCGACTACAGCGCCACCACTGCGGGATCGCGAATCGGGGCCAGCTTGCAGCAGCTGGCTTACAAACCTCCAAATTGTAGCTGCCCTATTCTAGCCATATACAGCTTTTGCTGAAAAAGGCCGCTCGACTGGAGCCCTAAGGAGGATGAGAAGAGGTTGAGAGGGCCAAAAGCCTATTTCTGCAGCCAGTATGGCATAACGCCGACCCCTAAGTGCGACAACAAGAGATTTGTTTGACTGAGTTGGTTCATGCGGAACATCGCAGGTGCAGCGCAATAACAGTGCTAAGTAGCATCATAGACAGCAAAGACGTGGACCTTCAGGGGAAAGTCAGCGCTCTTTCCTATCGCTGATGCTTCTTCCTACATGTTGTTGGGCTGCACCTGAGAAACCCTAAGGGCAAACTGCATTGTTCCGGATGTGTACAGGCCTGTGAGCTCGGATATATAGGTGCACCATGTAAGTTCTAATGATTTATTCGGCTTAAGGGGAACGAGTCATGAAAAAAAAAAGGGGGGGGGGGTACCGAAGCGTACGGTCGCGCCTATAGACTTTCGCTCTCACCCTCTCCAGTCAAGAGGACTCGATCGATCCGAACTTCGAGCCGTACTGCTGCCCGACAAGACCAAATTCAATGCATGAAAATGTCGTGCAAATAGTTTATAGTCGTTGTCTAAATGAAATGGCATGATAAGAGCGAACAATGGGTCGAAATCACTTCTCGTGTGTGCGTGGTAGAATACTGCAGAAGATTGGAGCTTTGCTTCTTCCATGCGGAAAGAATGGTCTGAAACCTAGGTCTCTCTTCAAGCACATTGATAGTATTTTGCGGTTACGCGGTACGTGGGAAATGGAAAGAGAGTATGAAATATAATCAGCGAATAGTCTATCAAACATTATATCAAGCCGTCGTAGTCATATTTACTTCACTTTCCACCTAACAGGAAAAAAAAACATGCAACACACCTTCACAATGTATCATTCAGTTCTATAGGTCTTTGAGAAAATGTTGCAATGTCATTATAAGTGACTTGCGCTGAAGTTTGAGCAAATCACTGCCGAATACTTTTTTGATTGTGATTGGTTGGTTATTCAGGGCGCCTGAGAACTTCAATGATTGTCCTTATTCATGGTGATTTCCCTTGGAGGTCAGGCTCCACACGAACAAAGCCGCACAGCGAAGTGATCGAAGACTCATACACTTCATTGCAGCCACAACAATGTTGTGCGTGTGGTTAAATACGTGCCGAGCATGTACTGTGCACGACTGAACAACCCTCGCCAATAGGCGATACACGTAACCTTTTCGCAAGTCCTTTTGTTACATCTTCTTGATTCCACATTCGCTGACTCTCGTGCCTTGTCACGAATTCCATAACCGGGACGCAAGTCGCGTGACGCTGTACAAAGAAACGAGTACCAAGTTGTTGCCTGCAACTGAAAGCCAACCGATGACCTTTTTAAATATAGCCTTCCCTTTCTACTGGTTGTTTGCGCGATGTTCTACATTTTTGCCGCAGTATCTCATGGGCATGTCCGCATGCGCAGCTGTCGCGTGCGAGCACAGTGTTACCTTTGTGCGCAGATCAATGGACTTCCTTTTGATGGCCTTGATACGCAAGGTTTCAAGCGCTTGCTCTGAACATGCTCCTGATAATAATAGTGCCTCTCTCTCTCTTCAATTTCTCTCCCACCTAACCAGTTTCGTTACACACAAACACACACAAACAAACACACAAACACACACACAGACAAACACACACTAACACACACACACACACACCGACAATGATGTTCCTCGTCGGGCATCCCATTCGGCTCTCATAAGTCTACATGCTACAGCTTTACGCCGCAGGACCCTGATGTCAGATTCAATGCTCTAGTTTATTTCCCCCAAGTGCCCCATGTGTAAAAACATTCTACAAAGTGCACAGGTTGAATTTTTCGTATTGACCTCATTTTGTACAACCAGCAGGGCGAAAATACGCGTAAATATTCAGGTACTTCAGCAAGGCTGTTCAGAGCCTCCATGAATAATGCTCACTATAATGGTAAAGATGCGCTTGTGAAGCTGCGTTTTTGTTTTGTAACATAAACGCAGTGTTGACAAAGAAAATAAACGCCAGGCCGGCACGGTAGGTGCAGCACAGTCACAGCGAAAGCTAGAAGAGCGGCCTTACGGAGCCTTTTCAAAGCACTCATTGGATAACTGCTGCAAGCACACTTGCTTGATACCCACTAGGGCATTAATAATAAACTTTTCGGTAGTAGGCCGGCATTCGCTATGCTATTTTTCTTCATTTTTCTGAGAAGCGTGGTATCCGCTAAACACTTGCTAGGAATTTTGTGCCAGTTGTCCATGCAGTGGCTGACGACGATGAGGTAATATGGCTGAAGTGGGTATGCACCACAGTTAATTGGGAAACAAGAACAAGTTTTTGTAATGAGTTGCAGCGTCGGAGCGTTGGAGCGTTGGACGGCCCACTCGTTACGGTATTCGCATTGAGCAACCGGTTGTTCTTTCGCTGTTGTAGAACGCTTTATAAGTCGTAATAACGCAATTACTTTCTTGCCACCAAGCCTGTCTAAGGCAAGTTTGACAACATGCCACAAGCACCGGAGTAGCTCAGTGGTAGAATACTCGGCTGGCACCCAGCGAACCCGGGTTCAAGCCCCACTGTGCCATTGCTGCTAGGTCATGCCTGCCTAGGGCAAGTTTGACAAGTTACAAGTACCAGCGTAACTCAGTGGTACAATACTGCGCTGCCACTTAATGGACCCGGGTTCAAGCCCCAGTATGTTATTAATGCAAGGTTTTTTTTTCACGTCATGTGGTTACGGACAGCGGCGGAGGCGGCGGACAACATGCAACTGGGCGTGCCCAGTTTTATGATCTCATAACAGCTTTCGCTGTAAAAAAAACGTTGCGGGAAACACACGTCGTCGTACCGCCAACCGCTCTCCGGCACCACTGGAAAGTGACGGAACTAAGCAATGACGCAATGCCTCATTTTTTCGTGGCGTATGCCGTACATATAACCGTGGCAGCAAAACAAAGGAAAAAGAAAAGAGAAAGACGAAGAAAAACCGACAGCTTCTGTAACACACTGACGCTCGTGCTACTTCGCCTTTCCTTCGCAGTGTGGCGTAAAGAATTAAAGCACTGGAACTTTTCTGCGCAATATATTGCGCAAGCTGTTGCCTCAGTGTTTTGCAATATACGCCGAGCTCTAAACATTTCCTTCATCTCTTATTTCCTTTTGTTGTTTTCAGTGCAGGCGAGGACTTCTTTTGACCAAGTCTGGGGCTTACGTTTGTTACTTATTGAAGCAATGTTTACTCATGTACCTCACCCGATTCAAGGCAGAGGCATGTCATTTCATAAAGAATCGATCCGTTAGTATGCTCACTGTGGCGCAAAGAAGCCCGGCGCGTCTTAAACGTGAGGGCCGAGATTGTGTGCCGTGCGAAAGATAGGCGGCTGCAGAGAGGAGTCCGTGTATCGACCGTCCATTAAGACAGATAATGAAAATGCTGCGGGCGACAACACCAAGTGTTGTCCTTTGTGGTGTGGAGATGAGAAGAGAGACGTGCGCTGCATCTCAGAAGAGCGGCTTTGTTTTCGTTTGCACCGCGTGTTCCCGGGCAAAGCCTGTTTTCGTTTGAGGCAGCCCATGGCCCGAAACTTTGTTTGGCACACTTGTATAGGACGACCGGCGAAATGGGCAGCTAAGGCTGGTTAACTCTGGGCACTACAAAAGATGGCAAACGGCGATGAAGCGAAATTTCAACTTTTTTTCAGTGTAGGCTCGAATGCAAGATCACTTAAGCTAATAACATAGACGCACCAGATCAACAAAGCGAGAGAGAGAGAAAGATCCGCAAACAGAAGATATATAGGTACGACGCCATGACACTAATCGTAAAAAAATAAATTGTGCTAACTGAACGGAATGCCATAAAACGAGCATCTTGAAATTTACAAGGCCAAAGAAAGAAGACGCCCAATCATTCATTACTTTTTATTTACACTGCGAAATACAACGTGTGTACAGAAAACACCGGTGATGCGGTAATGCTGTTTATGTAGTTATTAAAAAAGGAACAAAAGTGCCATCGCCACCCTCAGACGTGATGGCTTATGAGGCGGGAGCTCAAAACTAGTCTTTTTTCTGAAATAAACCATTTGTGAGAGTGAAATAGCGCTGTTGCAACCTATTGTCTCGGTGCTTTACACCGATGACAGTACGCAGCACAAACTATGAGCGCGCGCGGTCACACCACAATGCGCTGTCGCCCGTTACAGGGTGATCTCTAAAACAGTCCGTAAAAACCCCTTTTCGCTACGGCCGAACAAGCAGCATGGGACTGCATATTCCAGTGGGCATTCGAAACCCAAAGAAGGAGCACAGGCTGCTTCGAATATTTGGCACTTTGCACGCGCAAGTGACGTTGAGTAAGTGCACCATAACGGTCTGGATCTAAAATCTATTTCACCAGCCCTCTTGAGGCATGCACAGGTAGATGTTGATACTTAGATACAGTGGACCCTTCCCACTATGTAGTAGAATTGGCCAAGGGCCTTGAACCCAAATGCAATGGGACATATGTAAGGTACATTTAGAAAATTGGGTAGCTGGATTTGAATAAAAATCTTCTAGGTGAAGAAGTGTGAGGACACATCGCTGTTACAAGTGCCTTCTTATTTCTTTCTCTTTATTATTGTTTTTGTTGAGCATTGTCTCATGTCTTGTCTGACAAAGCGCCAAAATAAAAAAAGGTGGCTTATCTTCCTAGCATGATGGAAAGTTGCGCCTTCTGAAATGCGTTCATAAGTGAAAAATTTGCGGAAGTGCACTAAAAACAGACAAATAAACAAGGACAAGAAATAAGGACAGCAAGCGCTGTTCTTGTCAGCCTCTTCTGTTCGTCTGTTTTTTAGTGCGCGTGAACAAAATCTTCAATTGTCCCCCTATATAGGAATCGGTAACACAAAAGTGAACGGTGTCTTTAACACTAAAGTGAGCTTGAGCGTTTATTGTGCATTGTTTCAGGAACAGTGGCAAATTTCACACCCACTTTAACAACGGAAAGCAGGTCGAAACTTGCAGCGCACATTTCAAGCAGAAAGCACGCACAAATAGCATACAAAGGGCGAGCGTGGACTAATTGTTACAGCGCGACACTCAGGGCACGCTGTTCAAACAAAAAGAAAGACGCACGAAACGAGTGCACAAGCACACGCAAGAAACGCGCGAATAATAAATAAGCGACGTGTGTCAGCAGATCGCTCTTTTCGTAAACGCGGCCGTGGCAGCATGCGAAGGGACCTCCGTCCTTTCCCGAATTACGAGTCTAAGAAGCGCGCCTTTAGGAGAGACCACGCTCCGTGTAGGCCGCGCTTCGTGGAGACGACAACCTTTAGAGCACGCCCAACGTTAACCCGTCAAGCCATATCACGACTGATAACAAAAGTCACGAAAATTTCGAACCTCTGTGGACTGCCAAACTGTGTATGGTGTATGTAAGTCGCTTGCCGTTAGCGTTACAGATAACGTGCGCTCTGTGGTGGCGTAGTGGTTAGCGCCACGCTCTGGGGATTGAGAGGTTGCTGGTTCTATTCCACGCAACGAAAGCTTCTCTTCTGGTCCTTTTAGATGTGAAGCAGCTCTTTGACTAGCCTGCGTAACGTTTTCCCTCCGTTCGCACCACTCCCCTCGCCTCACAGAGTTTCCTAAAATTAACTAGAGGGGACTCTGGCGCTGCGATCATTCAGCGACTATGGTAATGATGGGTAGTACACAGATTTTCCTAGTTATCGTTTTGCGGGCAGCGAATCGTTCTTGCGGCTTAGTTTATTGATGTGTTTTGGTTTTGTTTGGAAAAGTAAGAACAATTCTTGTGGTTGTTATGTGGGGTTTAAGTCCCAAAACCACCATATGATTATGAGAGATGCCGTAGTGGAAGGCTCCGGAAATTTCGATCACCTGGGGTTCTTTAACGTGCACCCAAATCTGAGCACACGGGCCTACAACTTTTCCGCCTCCGTTGGAAATGCAGCCGCCGAAGCCGGCATTTGAACACACGACCTGCGGGTCACCTTAGCCACTAGACCACCGCGGCGGGGCAAGTAAGAACTTCGTCACTTTTGAACTTCGTCACCCGATTCGAAATGGTAAGATTAAAATAACAAGCCGAGGAAGCGTAACTGCTGAGCATTTGCTGATTTTTGTTTCATGAGAAAAGAGCTCCAAGCCACACGAACACACACGGAGCCAGACGTAGGCCAGAAGTACGCATATTAGACAAATCTGTGTACTACCCATCATGCCCATGCTCGCTGAAGCGCCGTGCGTTGCAGCGCCCATAGACACTAGCGCCAGAGTTCAACTCGTGTATATTAGGAAGCTTCATGCCTCGCCCATGGCCTCCAAGATGAAGGGCGTGTGGCAGAGAGAACTTCGCCGCGCGCCCGCAATCTCGGAGGTTATGCCTCGCCGCAGGTGTTGGAGTGGTGCCAAGTAGCTCACGCACTCCTAGCAGTGCACGGTGACATCTCTCCCTCGCCTGCCGCGCGCTCGCCGCATGTCAGATCTCCCTCACCTTACCCTCTCCACCAATCTCAACACTCGAGCCCGCTCCTCGCGTGCGCATCATCTCACCCAACCCGCGCCACGTCTCTCCATCAGTTGGCGAGATGAAGCCGCGAGCCGGCGGGTGCGCGGGCTGCGCGCACCTCGTGAATCTCGCAGCGCCGACAATGTGGACAGCGCACCCCTGCTTTCCGCGCGATCGCGCCGATGGGTGGGACGCCGTCGCAGCATGCTTCCCGCTATTGTGCACGTAACTTTCCCAGCCGTCGCTGGCGTTGCGAAGGTTAGCGAAGCCGATCGCGTTTGCGAATGCCGACGTCAACACCAGGAAAGCCGAACGCAAGTGTCAGCAGTGGAAGACCAGCGACACTGACCAGGTGTGAGTCAAGAACACCGGTCACGTTCGAGAATACAGAATGCGCACGGGTAACACCCACGAGACGCGAGCCAAGGAAGCCGAGCGAAAGCGTCTTGAATGAGTCCCGCCTCGCATGTCCTTGCGTTTCAAACAAACGTTTACTCGAGTAAACGCTACACTCAGTTTCGTTTCAATCCGTTCTTCCAGGACCTGCGTCGACGCCCATTTCAACCGGGTCAACGCCGTGTGCACCACTGCTGCCTCGCATCTATTCAGGGCATCCCATGTTATTTTTTCTTTGCAATCTCTTAGCATATTTTTCAACGTCATTTGCGTGACGGAAGTACGTCAGTGGAGCCGCTGTGGACCCTTGCATAAAGCACTTTCGTGTGAAAAAATAGGGCAGCGTGCCGTATACTAGTCCCAAGCATTGAGAAAGTGTGGAAGTGTACAGCCTTTTTTTCTTTTCAGTTTTATCTTTCTTTCTTCTTCTTCTTGTTCTTGTTCTCTTTACTAGATTTTCCTGTGTTTTGTCTTTTGACTGTTATTTTTTGTTCAGGTTTAGTTTCCACCTATCTTTCCTTTTTTTGAGCTTCTTCTATATCCCGTTTTTTTTCTTTTTTTTCAATTTTTATACGAGGCATTTTTCTGCGTTACGCCAAACGAGGATGACAGCAAAAGCAAATGTCAGCCCGGTCCCTAAAGTCTTCCTCACTTAAAAGAAACATACTTTACATAACTTTCAACTGGAGCCATTCGCAGCCTTTCATGGAAGCAAATCCCCACGAGGCAAAGAGAGGTTTTTAACCCAGTGGAAATTTGCGGGGCGAACGTGGGTCACAACTGTTGCAGGTTAGTGGACCGAGGAAGCCTTATAACACTTGCAGCGATTCTCGGCGTTGTGAACTCGATGACCCGAAAAGGTAGGTGACGCCCGCTATACTGAATCGGTTTTCGAACCCTCATTTGGTTTCATACAATTCTGCGGCTGTATGTGAAGCCTTTCTAGTGTTCTATTGAAACGGGGAGCCATCGCCCTCTGGCGCAGTGCTTCGGAAAGCCTTTCTTTTATCACGACTGCGCCTCATTGACTAAAGCTTTTGAGCTTTTTGAAGGGAGCACACCGCTATTATGGAAAAAATGTGAGTCATTGTCCGGTGAGCCCTTAATTTGCAGGTAAGATTGGGTGAAAATAGAAATAAAAAAAACCTTCGAACAGGCGTCATTTCGCTCATCTGAAGACGTCATAGTGCCCCCCCCCCCTTTTTTTTTTCTCGTAGAATATGTACTTGTTGAATGGGCACAATTCCAGTGACTCACCTGAAAAGACTTAGCTCTTCCAATCGATCAATGCGCTCACTTCAATGGCTGAAGTTGAAATGGTGTTCTTTTATTATTAAACACTATATTGTGTGTCTCCACTCCGCATCCTTGCAAGTTCATGCACGCTCACACATGTATCCTTGCAAGTGGGTGAACCATGCCTGCCATATAAGTAAAAAAAAAAGCAGAGAGAGAGAAAAAAGAATACTCAACCTATGATGCGACCGGCAAAAAGCGAGCAATCTCGAGGCCGGGGAATGGACTCACAGAATTCTGGCTAACAGAAAATTACGTTGTGAATGCAATGAGGTTTAGCTCATTGACCTTCTAGTACTCTATGGCCACAATTACTTCTCAGAAATTTGTAGATAATGACATTTCCCGAGTTTTTGTTCGAATGTGACTCCTTCGCGTGATGAACTTTCTTGATCATCAGCAGGAGTGAACCTGTAGTTGGTCTAATTGGTACATGACTAGGACGGGCATAAAAGTACCACACACGGGATGACAGAACAATAGACAGAGCGCTGTTCAGCATCCTGTATTTCGTTCTTTCACCATCTGGTATCAAGCGCTGTTTGTTATTGTCTTATTCTTGTTGATCATTGCTTCCTCTCCCTAATTTGTCTGGGGACTGTCAAGAAAGGGGCCACTATCTTGAACGTGCATGAACTTTCAAGTCAAGCCCACATTGAAAAATTGTGAATATTCCGCAGGAAGCAAGGTATTCCATAAGTTAATCGTTTTATGCCGCGTGCACCGAGGTTTTGAAGTTGATTTTCAGAGGCAGATGGCTGAATCAGACGAGAGCGCACAGCGGACGGGAGCATGATAACGAGAATGCACTGCAACACACGGTGCGAACTTAGAACCATTTCTCAAGTTACTAGTTCACGCATGCTATCGTGGTGTTTTCGTAAATTCATGTTTCTGTGGGACAGCGTAATTATACGACGCAATGTATGAACAACTGATCCACCTTCCACCTCTGTCTGGTAATTTGACGCTCTTCTGTTGGTGTCTGTCTGCCTGTTGTTCTTTTCTTCAAAGAGAACAGATCTGCCAATTTTCGAACTGTACATCGCCGTCACCAGAAAAGCATTTCAGCACAGGAGGCTTTTTCACTGTTAAAACTTTCTAGCCTTCTTTTTATGAAGAAGAGGGGGATCGGGATTATTTGTTGTAAGATTTAGCGCAACCAAACGGCCGCCAAAAATTGGCCACGTATCTTTGCGGCTCGCTGCAAATGCCGGAGAAAGACGATAGTTTTATGACTGCCTTTTTTTCGGGCGTAGCGTCGCATTTTCTGCGCAGCCTAATGAATACTGGGGTATTTAGAATTAGGTATCGATGTATATTTAGTAAAGCAACACACCACCTAATACTTACGTATTAACGCGATAGCGTTAAAGAGCTCGTGTCGCACACAGCCCGCCGCCGGCGTCAGCTCCGTCGGTTGTGAGCGAAAAATCGTCTGTGCGTCTGTGACCGAAACATCAAGTTACCAAGATAGCCGCGAGAGGCCGCTACTTGTCCACGCGTGCGTGCGTGATCACGCTGAAAAGGCCGCGCGTTCAAAGAAAACAAAAAATGCTCAAGGCGCGGTAGTTTTTTTTTTGCCCTGCCACCCCTCCCTACTTAGCTTCCAGCGCTTTCGTCGGGAAGAGAGAAGAGATAATGCAATGGCAGCATGCGGCAAACCTTTGTAACTTCACTCATGCTGGACGGATTCTTGAAATTTTTGCGGCGTTGAAATTGTGAGGCAATAAGCTCTTCTAGTGAATTCATTTCATGGTTACTTGAAAAAGTGTTTCAGGGCCTCTTTAATGCATTTTTTTCGACAGGTGTCACGACGAAAACGAGCCCATTTGGTGATAATAGCGTGCGCTGGTCCAATCTACTGTGTGCGTGTTCGTGCGCGTGCATGTTTATGTAACAAAACATAATATTAAGTATGCACTAAGCGGTTAAAGGTTGCACTAGGGGCCGGATTTCGCTATCACGTTCAACTCTCAAAGGCCAAGTTTAAGGGTCCCCTAATTTATGATGTTGCACCTCAGATATGAACAATACTTGCTTTTTGATCTACAATAGTCACAAGTGTGAACGCAGCCACCAGATCAAGATGTTTGGGCGTTGAGGAGGTGTTTAAACTTTGGCCGAGTGGCCTAAACGTGTGACAGACAAACAAATATTTCTGCGTTCAAATTATTGGCCTCGAGGACATACCATGGCGCCACCTACGTGATGACGTCACTTAGAGAATGCCGGCTTGTGTTGTCTGCTAGAACACTGCATTTTCTGCGCTTTTGCGGGGGACACCATGCGTGCTTCCCTTTGTTTTGAAACTCAGTGCTAAAAAAAGCTGTAAGACATGATAATACGGGTGAGGAAACTACAAATCGGTGCGCCCGGTGGCACTCTCGCGTCTAATTTGCATCGTAAAATCGCGACTAAGAACCGGTGCAGCCATGTGGATGATGAAAGTGGTGTCGCGAAAGCAAATCTGCCGTATTCCACAACTATTACCCTATCTGTGACGTCAAAACGATCGCAGCGCTGGCCTCTCTAATGGAGGCCCTCGCGGCCAATATTTTTACATGTTGCAGCTACACTTATTCGAACTACTGTGCCGTAAACTTCGTTGTTTAAGCTCCCCTATAAGCCCCGCCGCGGTGGTCTAGTGGCTAAGGTACTCGGCTGCTGACCCGCAGGGCGCGGGTTCGAATCCCGGCTGCGGCGGCTGCATTTCCGATGGAGGCGGAAATGTTGTAGGCCCGTGTGCTCAGATTTGGGTGCACGTTAAAGAACCCCAGGTGGTCTAAATTTCCGGAGCCCTCCACTACGACGTCTCTCATAATTATATAGTGGTTTTGGGACGTTAAACCCCACATATCAATCAATAAATCAAGCTCCCCTATAAAAAAGACGATTGTTTTTGAAAACTACAGGACACAGTGCTAGCTGCTACCGAATCACTTCAGAGGAGCGTTGTGTCCTGTCACTTTCCTTGCGCTGCACTGTTGCGCTATTAGTTAGTATGGACGAGCACCAACTAGCCCGTCGGCGCCTTGTGTTAAATCATAACGATAACAATGATGAACAAGCAGAATGAGGGGGGGGGGCGCCTCTAAGCACGAGATATGCGCGAGCAAACAAAATTTGAAGAAAGAATGAGAGGCGAGCGCAGAAGTGGTCTGCACTGCCGGCTTGTCGAGGACCGGTGTGTGGGTTTTGAAGAGTCCGTGGCCAGCTGCGATACATCTCCCGGCACCTCGTCCGGCGGCGCCGGGTGAACGAGGGGGCCGCCCCCGCCAACCTCTGGCCGTCGCGCTCTTGAGTCTGCAAATAGAGCCCTACTCACCCCGAACATATGCCCCGACTATATTACGAGCCGCGCCGGTCCAGTGTTTCATGTGCGCCAGAAACACACCAGCCGGCAGTACCGAAGTCCTTCAGCCAGTTCCATTTATATTGCGAACACTCGTGCGATATTGGCGTGAGCGCAGGCTAAGGTTTCGTGAATGCAGTTCGTTAAATATGAAGATTGAATCTGTATATTCAAAACAGGAGGAGATGTGCAGTGATTCTATTATGATGGTCTTCAAGGCCCTTATGAGGCTTAGGTATAATGAGGAACGTATGGAGTGTTCGGTGATTCTATTAGATGATCTTCAAGGCCCTTATGAGACTGAGGTATCATGAGGAACGTATGGGGTGTTCGGTGATTCTATTATGATGATCTTCAAGGCCCTTATGAGACTGAAGTATAATGAGGAACGTATGGGGTGTTCGGTGATTCTATTATGATGATCTTCAAGGCCCTTATGAGACTGAGGTATAATGAGGAACGTATGGGGTGTTCGGTGATTCTATTATGATGATCTTCAAGGCCCTTATGAGACTGAGGTATAATGAGGAACGTATGGGGTGTTCGGTGTTCTATTATGATGATCTTCAAGGCCCTTATGAGACTGAGGTATAATTAGGAACATATGCATACCCACCAGCTGCACAAAAATGTATTAAATACACTCGCGTAAGGGCCTAACATTTTTTTCGGGCTTGGGGGGGGGGTGCAGCTTATCAGTGAAGTGTGAAACCTTTGTTGAATTATCGCTCAACGTATAGAAAACCTAATAAATTGTACCATATATACCTAATGATGGGATATATGGCGTCTAGCTGTGAACATCCTCGCCAGATATTTCCATCGCTGGTATGCGCCCTACGCGAATTACTTCGCACGCCAGACGCAACGACGCTGCCGATTGCTGGCGAAGTTTTATTTTATTTTATTTTTTTCAAAAGTTGGCTGCCAAGTTAAAGAGAACAGCCCATATATGAGCGCGACCCTTCGTCGGGTGTATGCCGTATTATGAGCTAAAAGATGACGTTCACAAAAGAAGTATTACATATGAGAAGCAAAGTAATTGAACTATATGTATTTAAAATTTGAGGGTGCCATATCTACGATAGAGGAACAGGCGTGAACAGTCAGTGTCCCCAGCCCAACTATCTATCTATCTATCTATCTATCTATCTATCTATCTATCTATCTATCTATCTATCTATCTATCTATCTATCTATCTATCTATCTATCTATCTATCTATCTATCTATCTATCTATCTATCTATCTATCTATCTATCTATCTATCTCTATCTATCTATCGACGTGATATTTACACGCTAACGCCAATATTTGCAAGTTAATAAACTAACAAAAATAATAAAACTGCGGTTCCTATGGGTCGATTCCTGCTCTGACAGTAAATTACAGGAGTTGGCTGCTCGAAGCACCATTAAAGTACCGCGCTTGCCCCAACACTGCCGTGTTCATTATTGATCACTGTTGAAGCCAGGTCTACCTTTATGGTGTAGTGGTTACAGTGCTCGGCTGCTGACCCGAAGGTCGCGAGTAAAATTCTGGCGGCAGCCATAGCATTTCGATGGAGGCGAATTGCGAGAGGCTCTTGTGTGGAATGGGGCGTAAAACTCCTGATAATATTGCAATTCAAACACACTGGAGTGAATAACAACAACGTCGGGAGACCTGCGTGGGGGTGTTCACCCTACGAGTGCCGTGGATATCCTGCTTCTGTCAAGGGATGTGGTTTTGTACTAACCAGTGGCTGACGTGAGCTGGAGATAATCAGAATAACGGTGAACAAAAAGAACATTTTGTGTAGCAGGATGCCTGACAAGTTGGTGCAACGCTGTTTGAAATGGTACACCTATATTTACCATCATCATCATCATCATCATCATCATCATCATCATCATCATGATATTTTCCCATGGCTTGTCTCTACCAGAACACGCCGTCCGGTTACATCAGACACAATCGGAGCAAAGTCTTCATCTCTCTCGAGGAGCAACAACTTTTGATTTATGTGGCGTCTGAACTCCGTAACGTTGTTCGATCAATCATTATCAATCATGTAAATCATGTCATGAATGACATGGTTTACATTTCATGGTCCTGCAGCTCTTGCGGTGGTTTCCGACACATGGCCTTTGCAAAACTGGTATGGTATGGCATGATTGCATGCACGGTGAACAGAAGTGACAGACCCTAACATGAAAATAATGACGTGCGTGTCATGTAACAGCATGACTACGTTCCACGCTCATTATGCGCTCGCGGCCGTTTCGCTAGCGTCACATATACCCAATTCGGTTATACAGTACGTGAATGGATGACGAAGGTATTTGACTGGTGCAAACATGATAATAATGAGATGCGTGTCACGTGACAACATGACTACATGCCACGCTCATGATGCGCTCGCGGCCGTTTCGCTAGCTTCACATGTATCAAACTCGGCATTACGCAACGCGAACGAACGAAATAGGTAAATGACACATTCAAACATGATAATCACGACATGCGTGTCTTGTAACAACATGACTACATGATGTGTTCGCGGCCGTTTCGCTAGCTTCACATATGCCAAATTTGGTATTACGGGACGCCAGTGGATGACGAAGGTAAGTGACTGGTGCAAACATGATAATTCGAGATGCGTGCCATGTGATAACATAACTACATGCCACAGTCAAGGCACCAGACATTTCGACGTGACGCGGTGCGCGTGCTCGCTGGCGTTCATTTTGTCGCGTCACGCTGGCGTTGCCACGCCAGGCGCCGGTTTCGCCATATACTCGCCGGCGCGGGACGCGCTGCATTGCTTTGACGCATGCGCGTTTCAGCGCGTACGGCATCCCTCCGTCATGGTAAGAGGGAGACGCAGTGTTGTCTGGGTAACGCATCGGTGCGAAATGCAGTATGTCACATTTTGCGCCGTTTGCCGTCGGGCCGCGCCGACGGACGCTGGTCCCGCCTGGCGCCAGACTATAGACTGCTCACGTTTTGCTAACGTAACGTCGCTGTGCCCAGTGTGCGCGCGTGTCCAAGCTACATTAGAATATATAGGGTACTTCATAATGCGCTCGCGGCCATTTGGCTAGCTCCACAAATACCAAATTTGGTGTTACGTGACGTCAATTGATGACAAAATATATGAGTGGTGCAATGTATGATAATCCTGACACGTGTGTCATGTAAGAACATGACAACGTACCACGCTCATAGCGTGTTCGCGGCCTTTTCGCTAGCTCCACGTATAATAAATTTTCTATCACGTGACGTGAGTAGATGACGAAGGTAAACCACACATCTAAAGATGATAATCATGACATGGAAGTCATGCATGGTGTCATTTATCTTCACCTCGTAACGTTGTGCTGATTTTAAAGTGACAAATCAAGATTTATCATTCGTGCTTCGCATATCATCGCTTCCACTGAACGTGGGATCTGCCAATTTTTTATCCCTTAGATCGTAGGGGTCGTATACTGCGGACAAAAACTTAGAAGGTTTACGTTCATTTATTTCTTTTCACGAGGGTCCTCCTGTATGGATCGTTTCAATGCAAACGAAGATGACCGCTCATGAACCCTTTTTCAAGTCACAAACTGCAAAACGATGTTTCATCGGAGAGAGACAAGATATTGCCGGCCACTGTAGCAAATCCTCCGGATTGCGAAGCCGGCTATGTTAGTGAAGCCCGGAAAATACCAGGAAAAGCGTGTTCATTCTGTCAGCCAGGTGAATGAGCAACCTGAGCGACCGCCACTGCTTCCTCATCGAACAGGAAGTGCGCGGATGCGTTTGTTAGGGGGGGCATCCCGGGGCAGGCATGCTCGTCGAAACTGTTACTGACGCTGATGAAATAAGACGAGAAATATGAATTAAGCGACTTCCTTTCAGCGGTATGTTCCATCACTTAAGCAGAATTGCGAGTTGGTGGATGGTCATCGGGGAACATTTTGCATGGCAACAAATTACGGCGGACAGAGAAGGGACACAGCGCCGAACTCTCAATTGAAATTTGTTTGGAAAAATAAAGGACATATATAGGAGACAATGAGTCATCACAACTGTGCGCATGGGCATATGTGTTACAGTGCAACACGCTTCATGTCTTGTTTAACAGAAAGTCTTGCGGCTGCGAATACGTAGGCCAAACAGGCCGGTGCTATAACTAGCGCTTACGAGAGCATGAGCTGACACTATCAGGTGCTGCAATCACGTCTAATTTGGCAGCGCATTGTAGATCATGCGGATGTGTGCCCTACTTGCAAAAAACTTTCAACTATAGATATGTGCGATCAGTGCCCGCGTGAGATAGCCGAATATTTCTTTTTCATTAAATACAGTAACAAGTGCATAAGTCATCCATCTATTGCTCTTCAAAATGAAGGATATAATTTCCTGTTAGACAAGACATGAAGCGTGTTGCACTGTAACACCTCTACCCATGCGCAGAGTTTTGATGACTCATTGTCTCCGATATATGTCCTTTCTTTTTCAAAATAAATTTCAGTTGAGCATTCAGCGCTGTGTCCCTTCTCTGTCCGTATCTAAACCGTCGCGCTGTAAAATATTCCACGATGTTACATCACTTCACGTGTTTTCTTTTTTGAAAGCGAACGGTGTTCTGATGGAGAGATTACTGTGGCAGGGGCGGCGGCAAAGAGAGAGAAAGAGATGCAAGGAAAAGCAGGGAGGTTAACCAAACGCACGTTCGGCTCGCTACGAGTGTTGGCTGTAACACGTTACAAGTAATGCCAGGTATCGGTAACGCGTTACTTCTTGCGGAAGCTTATGGCGTCATCCAACCCCAAGTGCCTCCTCTGCCACGGCGCCCATGAGACTGGGACCAGTGGCTGCACGGCAAAATACCGAAAATATCGGAAACGCAAGCAGCCCTCAAAATCTCCTCGAGGGACCACCTCATGTTCGTCACAGCCAGACAGCAGCACAAACCTGCATCATTCGGCGCCACCACTCCACGCCGACTCTCAAGCATTCCCACCGCTCGAAGCACCAGCGGCGGTACCTCAGGTGAGCAGTTGGGCAGGGAAAGCTGCTTCTAAGCCTCTCTCACCACCTTCTGTCGATCCTCCTTCTCCCGAACTTGCGGCCCTTCGCCAGCAAGTTGCGGCACTTCAAAAGCAAAATTCTCTTTTAACTAAACAACTCGAACTCTTAAATAAGCGACTTCAACCCCAACAACAGTGTACTGCAACGCCATCCGGTATTGCCTCCTCTGTCCAGGCGACTACGCCAGCTACGTCCAAGCTTAGTCCTCGCGCTAAGTCCACTCCCATTAAACCGCCGGTTCAAGCAGCCATGTGTACTCCAGCACTCGGAACCGGTGCCACATCTACTCCAGAAGCTCTTGAGGCTCCTGGGGCACCTCAGGTTCTCTTGCCCGCTAACCAAACTCTCCCTAGCGAAGAGCACACCCCACGCGTAGAGGAACGCCTCACGCGCGTCGAAGCTTCGATTAATCACCTCCTCACCAGCTTCTCGGTCCAACGCATAGTAGTAGAGGTTACCCAGGCTATTCAAGCCTGGGCAATTACCCAGTTTCAACCCAAGGCATCGCGTTCCCGCTCCTGCTCGGTGAGCAGTGAGGGTACAGCTCCACGGCGTTGTCGTAAGGTGGCTACCACCACCCCGCCATCGGACAATCCTGCCTCCGTGCCCCTCCCTGCCTCTGAGGATTCCGAGCGGGACATGGAGGACCAAATATAAAACTTAGGACAGTCACGATGGCTACCAATCGTACGTCCCGTTCAAACATTGCGTCTAAATTCGAGATCATACAGTGGAACCCTGGAGGCTTCGGGAACAGGCGAAAGCGTTCACATCTTTCCCTTTTCCTCAGCTCACTTGGCTCTCAGCCGGCCGTCTTGGCGCTCCAAGAATCTGGCCCTGCTCCATCCCTTTCTGGATACTGCTCCTATGTAGGCGGCACCACCACATGCCTCCTCGTGCATAAAGCTTACACGGCGATACAGATCGACCTCGATCTGGATCTTCCTTACGACTACTGCATGATATCAGTGCTGTCTCAGCGGAGGGGCCAACCATCAATACATATCTTAAACGTGTACTGTCCGCCTCGCCTTTCGAGGGCTTCGTTTGCGCATCTCTTCCATCGGGCACTGCGTATAGCGGCCCGACAACCACTGGTGATTGTCGGGGACTTTAATGCCCCCAGCCCTCACTGGGGTTACCACAACGAGAAGGCCCGGGGCAGAGAGCTCAAGGAGCTCATTTCCTCGCTGAGCCTGACGCTCCTTACCGATCCGGCACAACCCACACGTTCCGGCAACTCGGTCACGCGAGACACATGCCCCGACCTCTCCCTCACCCGTCACATCCGCGATGCTACATGGAAAAATTTAGGCGAAAACCTAGGCAGCGATCACTTTTTACTCCGCATTTCGTTCACACCGCGGCAGAAAATGCGCCAACACTGGGGCCAAGCCCGTCTCACCGATTGGACTCAGTTCAGAATGCAACCATTCCCCGCCGGCCTCTCCTCGACCGAATATGCAGCGTGGGCATCATACGCTCTTCATAAGAAACAAGCGAACACTCGCACCCTTTCAACCTCTAATTTGACTCCTGCAATCGATCCACCCCTCCTACATCTTTGGCACGCTCGCCGCGGGCTCATAAGGCGCTGGAAACGCAACAAACTTAATCGGAAACTTCGCGCTCGCATTGAGGCGCTCACTGCAGAGGCGGCCGCATACTCCGCACAACTTTCCGATGCTAACTGGGCAGACACCTGTTCGAAGGCTGCAAACCAGATGAGCTCTAAGAGTGCGGGGCGACTCTTTAGAAGCCTTCTCGATCCCTCCACCACCAGGGGAGAAACGCAACGCCAGCTCCACCGTGTTCTGCATGCATTTCAGGGCACTACGGATGAACTCGCGCGAGAACTTTGTGACCGCTACATCTGCCGCACAATTGATCCCGCAGGCCCAGCATATACGTATTCCGGCGCCCCTAACACCGACCTCGACGCCCCATACACGCTTTCTATTTACGATTTGCACTCACGAAAATGCGACGGGGCACGGCCCCTGGACGCGACGGAATCACAGTATCGCTCCTGGCAAATCTTCCCGACCAAGCACACCTCTCGCTACTCCAGCTTATAAATTCGATATGGGACGGTTCTCCGCTTCCAACGGAATGGACCACATCGGTCGTGACATTCATTCCCAAATCGGCAAAGTCCGTTAGTATTGAGGCACTGAGACCTATCTCACTTACGTCTTGCGCAGGCAAACTCATGGAAACCATGGTTCGCGAATGCCTTTCCGCCTACTTGGAGGCCAGGAGCACCTTTGCCGAAACGATGTTTGGCTTTCGCCCGCATCTGTCGGCGCAGGACGTCCTGCTCCACCTTCAACACGATATCATAGAGCCGACTACTATGCGCCATAACGATAAAGCCGTGCTCGCTCTCGATCTCCGCGGGGCGTTCGACAACGTCAAACACAGCACTATACTCACTAACCTGTCTACCACAAACTGCGAGCAGAAGACTTTCAACTACATTCGCGCCTTTCTATCACATCGCACCGCCTTCATTCGCCTTAATTCTACCGAGCACGGTCCGTACTTATTAGGCACGCGGGGTACACCTCAAGGGGCAGTCCTGTCTCCTCTGCTTTTTAACCTGGCGATGATGAACCTCCCCTCTCTTCTAAGCGAGGTCGAGGGAATACAACACGCACTATATGCGGACGATATCACAATCTGGACCAACACCGGCTCCTTAGCGCAAATCGAAGAACGCCTGCAAAAGGCTGCCCTTCTGGTGGACACCTACGCAGGTTCATGCGGCCTGGAGTGCTCTCCAGCTAAATCGGCTCTTCTTTCAGTCTCTCCGCTACCGCCGCCTCAAATTTTTCTTCCGTCCGGGCCCGTCCCGTCAGTGCAAAATATTCGGGTTCTTGGCCTTCACCTCACATCGTCCTTGGATCCAAAGGGCACAATAGCAGGCCTCAGACGCACCAGCGAACAGGTGAGCCGCATGATACGGCGAGTTTCTACCAAGCGCGGCGGCCTCCGCGGGTCTCAGTCCCTCCGATTGGCCCACGCGTTTGTGACCAGTCGCGTCCTCTAAGCCTTGCCTTACCTTCGCCTGCGTCGTCGACACGAGCACCAGCTGGACGTCCTTCTTCGTTCAGTATACAAACGCGCTCTGGACCTACCTATTGCAACTTCCAACAGCCGATTCACGGCTCTGGGGGTACACAACACCTTTGCAGAGATGCGCGAAGCTCATCGCGTTAACCAAATCAATCGACTGTCACGAACGCCTTCAGGGCGCCGTCTTCTACACAGACTTGGCCTTAACCCGATATCTGACCAAGACCCTCTGCAGCCGGTACCAGAGCTCTGGCGTCAAAAGCTATGGGTGGAACCTCTACCCCGTAATATGAACCCTGACCTCCATCCTGGCCGTAGACTAGCACGCGCCGCGGCCCTTCATACGCGACACTCCGATCGTCCTGGTGTTTTCTACGTGGACGTCTCGGGTCCCTCCCCCTCGGGTCACTTCACGGCTGCCGTGATTACAGAGGGCAAACACGTAGATGGCCTCTCCTTTCGAGCAGACACAGTAACGCACGCTGAAGAGGTTGCCATAGCTTTGGCCGCCTCTCACCCTGCCTCACGCACCATCCTGACGGACTCGCGCTCGGCCTGTTCTCAGTACCTTCAGGGTTCCATTGCTCCGCTGGCGGCTAGCCTACTACAGGCAGCCTCTTGGCGCTTTAACCCTCATCCCATTCGTATAGTGTGGACCCCAGGCCACTCGGGCCTGCCCGGCAACGAGGCGGCAAATGCCGCTGCCCGCGCTTCTCCTGTCCGGGCCGTTGCCCCTCCATGTCCCGAGATGGAATCTGGCAATACCAACCTGACGCGCTTTCGCGAAATTTTGGCTTATTACCGGGCTTCGCGCCGCCTCTACCCGGACCCCGCACGCGGTTTGGAGAAAGCGGACGAACGACTGCTACGCCGCCTGCAGACGAACACCTTTATCAGTCCGGCGGTCGCCAGGCACTTTTTGCCGGAAATCAATGGCACCTGCTCGACCTGTCATGTGCTCGCCGACACATATCACGTCGTAGCATCATGCCCAGTTAATCCCGTCCCTTTCTCATCCCCTTTTCCTATCCCAACTAGAGAGGCTTGGGAGGAGCACCGGCTCGGCTGCTCTACCTTGGCTGCACAACGCTCCTTAGTGGAGCGCGCACGGGTGGTGGTGGTAAAAAACATTTATTTCAGAAAAAGTCTACTAGAGAGTGCCGACGTGGCCCATCGGCGTGCTAGAGTGGCAAGACCCTATTCCGGGACGCCAGTGGAGCTGGAAGCTGCCCGCGCGCGCTCCACCAAGGAGCGTTGTGCAGCCAAGGTAGAGCAGCCGAGCAGGTGCTCCTCCCAAGCCTCTCTAGTTGGGATAGGAAAAGGGGATGAGAAAGGGACGGGATTAACTGGGCACGATGCTACGACGTGATATGTGTCGGCGAGGACATGACAGGTCGAGCAGGTGCCATTGATTTCCGGCAAAAAGTGCCTGGCGACCGCCGGACTGATAAAGGTGTTCGTCTGCAGGCGGCGTAGCAGTCGTTCGTCCGCTTTCTCCAAACCGCGTGCGGGGTCCGGGTAGAGGCGGCGCGAAGCCCGGTAATAAGCCAAAATTTCGCGAAAGCGCGTCAGGTTGGTATTGCCAGATTCCGTCTCGGAACATGGAGGGGCAACGGCCCGGACAGGAGAAGCGCGGGCAGCGGCATTTGCCGCCTCGTTGCCGGGCAGGCCCGAGTGGCCTGGGGTCCAGACTATACGAATGGGATGAGGGTTAAAGCGCCAAGAGGCTGCCTGTAGTAGGCTAGCCGCCAGCGGGGCAATGGAACCCTGAAGGTACTGAGAACAGGCCGAGCGTGAGTCCGTCAGGATGGTGCGTGAAGCAGGGTGAGAGGCGGCCAAAGCTATGGCAACCTCTTCAGCGTGCGTTACTGTGTCTGCTCGAAAGGAGAGGCCACCTACGTGTTTGCCCTCTGTAATCACGGCAGCCGTGAAGTGACCCGAGGGGGAGGGACCCGAGACGTCCACGTAGAAAACACCAGGACGATCGGAGTGTCGCGTATGAAGGGCCGCGGCGCGTGCTAGTCTACGGCCAGGATGGAGGTCGGGGTTCATATTACGGGGTAGAGGTTCCACCCATAGCTTTTGACGCCAGAGCTCTGGTACCGGCTCCAGAGGGTCTTGGTCAGATATCGCGTTAAGGCCAAGTCTGTGTAGAAGGCGGCGCCCTGAAGGCGTCTGCGACAGCCGATTGATTTGGTTAACGCGATGAGCTTCGCGCATCTCTGCAAAGGTGTTGTGTACCCCCAGAGCCGTGAATCGGCTGTTGTAAGTTGCAATAGGTAGGTCCAGAGCGCGTTTGTATACTGAACGAAGAAGGACGTCC
The DNA here is from genome assembly GCF_043290135.1 of Rhipicephalus microplus. Lineage (NCBI taxonomy): Eukaryota > Metazoa > Arthropoda > Arachnida > Ixodida > Ixodidae > Rhipicephalus > Rhipicephalus microplus. The sequence goes on from NC_134705.1 coordinate 127,613,807, forward strand.
AGCTGGTGCTCGTGTCGACGACGCAGGCGAAGGTAAGGCAAGGCGTAGAGGACGCGACTGGTCACAAACGCGTGGGCCAATCGGAGGGACTGAGACGCGCGGAGGCCGCCGCGCTTGGTAGACACTCGCCGTATCATGCGGCTCACCTGTTCGCTGGTGCGTCTGAGGCCTGCTATTGTGCCCTTTGGATCCAAAGACGATGTGAGGTGAAGGCCAAGAACCCGAATATTTTGCACTGACGGGACGGGCCCGGACGGAAGAAAAATTTGAGGCGGCGGTAGCGGAGAGACTGAAAGAAGAGCCGATTTAGCTGGAGAGCACTCCAGGCCGCATGAACCTGCGTAGGTGTCCACCAGAAGGGCAGCCTTTTGCAGGCGTTCTTCGATTTGCGCTAAGGAGCCGGTGTTGGTCCAGATTGTGATATCGTCCGCATATAGTGCGTGTTGTATTCCCTCGACCTCGCTTAGAAGAGAGGGGAGGTTCATCATCGCCAGGTTAAAAAGCAGAGGAGACAGGACTGCCCCTTGAGGTGTACCCCGCGTGCCTAATAAGTAAGGGCCGTGTTCGGTAGAATTAAGGCGAATGAAGGCGGTGCGATGGGATAGAAAGGCGCGAATGTAGTTGAAAGTCTTCTGCCCGCAGTTTGTGGTAGACAGGTTAGTGAGTATAGTGCTGTGTTTGACGTTGTCGAACGCCCCGCGGAGATCGAGAGCGAGCACGGCTTTATCGTTATGGCGCATAGTAGTCGGCTCTATGATATCGTGTTGAAGCTGGAGCAGGACGTCCTGCGCCGACAGATGTGGGCGAAAGCCAAACATCGTGTCGGCAAAGGTCCTCCTGGCCTCCAAGTAGGCGGAAAGGCGTTCGCGAACCATGGTTTCCATGAGTTTGCCTGCGCAAGACGTAAGTGAGATGGGTCTCAGTGCCTCAATACTAATAGACTTTGCCGATTTGGGAATGAATGTCACGACCGATGTGGTCCATTCCGTTGGAAGCGGAGAACCGTCCCATATCGAATTTATAAGGTGGAGTAGCGAGAGGTTTGCTTGGTCGGGAAGATTTGCCAGGAGCGATACTGTGATTCCGTCGCGTCCAGGGGCCGTGCCCCGTCGCATTTTCGTGAGTGCAAATCGTAAATCAGAAAGTGTGTATGGGGCGTCGAGGTCGGTGTTCGGGGCGCCGGAATACGTATATGCTGGGCCTGCGGGATCAATTGTGCGGCAGATGTAGCGGTCACAAAGTTCTCGCGCGAGTTCATCCGTAGTGCCCTGAAAGGCATGCAGAACACGGTGGAGCTGGCGTTGCGTTTGTCCCCTGGTGGTGGAGGGATCGAGAAGGCTTCTAAAGAGTCGCCACGCACTCTTAGAGCTCATCTGCTTCGCAGCCTTCGAACAGGTGTCTGCCCAGTTAGCGTCGGAAAGTTGTGCGGAGTATGCGGCCGCCTCTGCAGTGAGCGCCTCAATGCGAGCGCGAAGTTTCCGATTAAGTTTGTTGCGTTTCCAGCGCCTTATGAGCCCGCGGCGAGCGTGCCAAAGATGTAGGAGGTGTGGATCGATTGCAGGAGTCAAATTAGAGGTTGCAAGGGTGCGAGTGTTCGCTTGTTTCATATGAAGAGCGTATGATGCCCACGCTGCATATTCGGTCGAGGAGAGGCCGGCGGGGAATGGTTGCATTCTGAACCGAGTCCAATCGGTGAGACGGGCTTGGCCCCAGTGTTGGCGCATTCTCTGCCGCGGTGTGAACGAAATGCGGAGTAAAAAGTGATCGCTGCCTAGGGTTTCGCCTAAATTCTCCCATGTAGCATCGCGGATGTGACGGGTGAGGGAGAGGTCGGGGCATGTGTCCCGCGTGACCGAGTTGCCGGAACGTGTGGGTTGTGCCGGATCGGTAAGAAGCGTCAGGCTCAGCGAGGAAATGAGCTCCTTGAGCTCTCTGCCCCGGGCCTTCTCGTAGTGGTAACCCCAGTGAGGGCTGGGGGCATTAAAGTCCCCGACAATCACCAGTGGTTGTCGGGCCGCTATACGCAGCGCCCGGTGGAAGAGATGCGCAAACGAAGCCCTTGCAAGGCGAGGGGGACAGTACACGTTTAATATATGTATTGATGGTTGGCCCCTCCGCTGAGATAGCACTGATATCATGCAGTAGTCGTAAGGAAGATCCAGATCGAGGTCAATCTGTACCGCCGTGTAAGCTTTATGCACGAGGAGGCATGTGGTGGTGCCGCCTACATAGGAGCAGTATCCAGAAAGGGATGGAGCAGGGCCAGATTCTTGGAGCGCCAAGACGGCCGGCTGAGAGCCAAGTGAGCTGAGGAAAAGGGAAAGATGTGAACGCTTTCGCCTGTTCCCGAAGCCTTCAGGGTTCCACTGTATGATCTCGAATTTAGACGCAATGTTTGAACGGGACGTACGATTGGTAGCCATCGTGACTGTCCTAGGTTTTATATTTGGTCCTCCATGTCCCGCTCGGAATCCTCAGAGGCAGGGAGGGGCACGGAGGCCGGATTGTCCGACGGCGGGGTGGTGGTAGCCACCTTACGACGACGCCGTGGAGCTGTACCCTCACTGCTCACTGAGCAGGAGCGGGAACGCGATGCCTTGGGTTGAAACTCGGTGATTGCCCAGGCTTGAATAGCCTGGGTAACCTCTACTACTATGCGTTGGACCGAGAAGCTGGTGAGGAGGTGATTAATCGAAGCTTCGACGCGCGTGAGGCGTTCCTCTACGCGCGGGGTGCGCTCTTCGCTAGGGAGAGTTTGGTTAGCGGGCAAGATAACCTGAGGTGCCCCAGGAGCCTCAAGAGCTTCTGGAGTAGATGTGGCACCGGTTCCGAGTGCTGGAGTACAAATGGTTGCTTGAACCGGCGGTTTAATGGGAGTGGGCTTAGCGCCAGGACTAAGCTTGGATGTAGCTGGCGTAGCCGCCTGGACAGAGGAGGCAATACCGGATGGCCTTGCAGTGCACTGTTGTTGGGGTTGAAGTCGCTTATTCAAGAGTTCGAGTTGTTTAGTTAAAAGAGAATTTTGCTTTTGAAGTGCCGCAACTTGCTGGCGAAGGGCCGCAAGTTTGGGAGAAGGAGGATCGACAGAAGGGGGTGCGAGAGGCTTAGAAGCAGCTTTCCCTGCCCAACTGCTCACCTGAGGTACCACCGCTGGTGCTTCGAGCGGTGGGAATGCCTGAGTGTCGGCGTGGAGTGGTGGAGCCGACTGATGCAGGTTGGAGCCGCTGTCTGGCTGTGACGAACATGAGGTGGTCCCTCGAGCAGATGTTGAGGGCTGCTTGCGTTTCCGATATTTTCGATATTTTGCCGTGCAGCCACTGGTCCCAGTCTCATGGGCGCCGTGGCAGAGGAGGCACTTGGGGCGGCAGTCGTGGGCATTGAGACCTGCAGGTGCGGGGGTTCCACATTTGGCACACTGCGTTGGAGCGGGGTGAGGACACTGAGGTGGTCGATGGCCGATGGTACCGCACTTGGTGCAAACCGGGACCGTTTTCTTGTAGGCGCGGATGTACGTCGCCACGCAGTGGTAGAAGAGGAAGCGGGGTAACTTCGTGCCCTCGAAAGTCACCACCGCCGCCGCGGAATCTCCGAGTTTGCGGACCGCAAGGATAGTACCTCGAGGCCAATACAGTTCAGACTTTATCTTTTCCGGGCTTTCAGCAGGGTTTACGTTGATGACGCCCCTGCATGTATCCCCTGGTGCCTTGGCGTGGCCTCGAACGGGCAGCTGCTGATCCCCCACTTGCAGCTGGAAGTCCCCGAGGAGTCGCTGTGCCATAGGCAAAATGGTGGTGCTACAGACGAAGATGTTCTGTTCCCAGATTGGCCACACTTGAATTTGCGTGGTAGTCCGGTCGCCGAGGTAGCTGCGGATGGCGTCGCCCGCGCGATCGGCCGGGACAAATGTGCGTAGCTCGCAGGGAACGCGAGGTTTAACTACTACGATGTAGTCGTCGCGAGAGAGGCGAGGAGTTTGACGCGGACGCCACTTGCGTTGCTTCGCTGGCTGCGAGGACGGAGCAGAGGTAGGCACACCACCGGAGGGATGGCGCGCCGGCGTTCCTTGCAAGGCTGGGGAATGGTGGCCCGCTGTGGCGTCTCGTTGTTGTTGAGATGCAGGCTTCGATTTCGCTTGCTTGCGTTGCCACAGTCTCACCATGTCGTCGAGGTATTCATCTTCTGATGGCATGGTGTTTTCGGAGGATGAAATCTCCATAGACAGCATTTGGCTTGAGGTAGGATCATAGCCCGTAACCACGTTAGCGGCCGCCATCGCCGGGCTGAGAGCCCTTAGCGAGGCGGCGTTGTAGCCGGGAGTGAAGGACGTCTCTCAAGTTGTCAAAACTGGACCCACCTGGACGAAGGTGTTGTCTAGGCGAAGCGGAGAACTTGGCGGTGACGATAAATCCAAGTTTCAGGGGTACCAAGGTGGATGTCCGCAGAAATAGCATAAAATCTACGGAGGCGATGTGGAGTGCGTCCGTCACCATCGAGCGCTCGCTGCGCCCCCCCGCGCGCGGGCAGCTTCCAGCTCCACTGGCGTCCCGGAATAGGGTCTTGCCACTCCAGCACGCCCATGGGCCACGTCGGCACTCTCTAGTAAACGTTTTCTGAAATAAATGTTTTTTACCACCACCACCAAGCGGAATTCGCAAGCGCACCGTGCCTGGAAACGGTGCCAACTTTGGGCGCGCCAACGAACACCGGTCGCGTCTGTTGCGCCTCGCGTCGGAGCTCGCACGTTTCGTTAGCGTAGAGTCGCTGTGCGGAGCGTGCCCACTAACGCGAAAAGAGAGACGTGCGTATCGCGTTCCGTTGTGACCCTGTCTTTTGCTACAGCGGGAGCACGTGTGTTCGTTTGAAAACTACCGAACACTTGATAATGCTCTGTAAAGGGCTTCACCAAGGTGGATTAAAAAAGTTGCTGGAGTGGAAATGATTGTGCAGAAGTGAAGCCGTTCCTCTGGCAAGATGGCGGTTGTGGCGGCCATCTTACTAGGGGCATGATAAAGTTTCACCGGTCAGCGATTAAAAACGAAGCGTTTCCCTCGCACGCCCAACGAGTTTAATGTGGAAACTTTTTTGGGCCACATAGTGCTCCAAGTGCGTCTTACAGTTACTAGTTTTCCTTAGTGAGCCACTAATTGGAGGCAAAGTTCTTTGAAGATTCAGTTATCCATACTCGTTTCTGCGTGTTATTTCGTCGGGAACAAATGTCTTTTAATATAGAACTAACGTAGCATTTACATAAAATATCAAAGCCACTTGATCTTTAAGTGGCCGCTATCAGAAAAGAACGTGTTTCCGCCATCTTGGCAGTGGCAAAAGGTGGCTTCACTTCTGCTGGAAAGGCTTTGCGGGAGCTTCCACTCCAGCAATTTTTCTTTAATCCTCCTTGGGCTTCACCCTATTCACCTTTTCATAAACGCTTCCCTGGGCGCCGCCATAGCGCTCCTTGGGCTGTGCAAATTGGCGCGTAACCTCGAAAATGCACTGACAACGCTGCGCCTTTAGCCTTTGTACTCCCGCGCACAGCCCATCATGGTGGTGTTTTTTTTTCCTTCCTGTGAAAAGGTCTATAGTTCAGGATGATGGCGCAGAGTTTTTGAAGGCACTGGGGTTTAGGGACAGAGAGGGCAAAATAGACTTTAAGCGGGTAGAACTAACTATACGGAGGTTATCTGATGGGTGGCAAAAGTCAAGGAAGGAGTGAAAATTGAACCTTTCACTGCAAAGTACCAGTCCTCAACTTCACTATATAAAGGAAAAAAAAGATAAATCTAGTCACTGGTTCACTGAGTATTACAGCTAGGTGGCGTTAGCCACCACCCGATCTAAAGGGTACAGCCACATCAATCCATCCATTCATCCATCCGGTGGATTCTTTCCTGTTGCTCTCCGCCAGAGTGGAGTGCTCCGGCGCTATAGTTTGTCAGCCACTTCGAATCTGTCATATCGGTATTACCGGAAATCAAGTAGACGATGATGCAGCCCGCTCAGCCCATGAAGGAATCCGTGCAGTCCCGATTCCTCTATCAAGGAATGATGCAGCAAGACAACTTTACCTTCTGGCTCGATATCTTACACGCACGTTCTGGTCGTCTACCAGCTTCCAAAGGTGTGAATTTTATGAACTGGATCCTTAGCTGAAGATAAAGCTACCATCACAGCTTTCCCGCTCCGATGCGACACTGTTATGCCACCTTTGGTTGGGTGTTGCATTCACAAAGGTGTACTCCTTTCGCATTGGTATGGCAGACACTTCTACATGCGACTACTGTGGAGCGTAAGAGACCATTGAACACGTCCTGTGCAGCTGCGCTTGCTACGACACACAGCGATGCCAGCTCCGGATGGTTTTGAATCAACTTGACCCCAGGCCATTTTGTGTGCAAAAGATTCTAGGACCTTGGGCATCTGCCTCAGTTGCGCAGAAAGCGACTAAAGCACTGCTACTTTACTTAAAGTCAACAAACCTGAGCGACCGCCTGTAGATTGTGTGTGCTCCCCGAGTGTGCTCGTGATTGTGTGTACCTTCTCATCTCTCTGCAACCTCTTTTCTCCCCTTCATCCCTTCCCCAGTGCAGGGTAGCAAACCGGATGTGCGTCTGGTCAACCTCCCTGCCTTTCCTTGCATCTTCATCTCTCTCTCTCGAATCTGTCAATCGATGACACCATTAGCAATGTACTCGATACAATTTCGTAACTGTATAATGGGTAATGTACTTGCGTTACATTTTTTTCGGTAACGCGCGGTGCCACATTACTCTTTCTCATCATCGAGGTGCTACTTTCTCAGAGCTCACACCGATATTCGTTTTTTTGTGTGTGTGGCAGCGTCGGACACCAGTCCACCTGCAAGCTTTGACAAAGAAAGCGAGGATAGAATTCCTATATTTTTTTTTCTAAAATTGATGGATCGAAGTGCCTGGAACGCACCGTCTCCATATAGGGAGTTTTGGGCCCTCACCACAGAATTATTGAAGAAAGTCACGCAATTTCTCATGACAAACTTTAGAAACATGCTTTTCATGGAAGCGGATTGTCGCAGGCGGATTGCTGGCCTCCGAGTCTTTCCGTGCCCAAAAGGTAGGCTGCCCGACAGGAAAGCTGAGGAACTGCTTTACTCCATACCTGGTGCCGACTGCCATGCTTCGAACGTGGTGGAAGAAATGAACTTCTTCGAAAGCCTGCGGCAACATAAAGCCGATGTCTGCAAGTTAAATGGATGAAGAACTTTTATTGGGGTCCTGAAGGATTCCACCACCGTTTTATAGGGGTATGATCGTGGGCCGCTCCTACGTTGGGACGGGAAGTGACGAAAAAATACACTTGCTGAGCACAGCGCGTTGAATGACCACCGCATCAAATTGGACAAGTTCGGCGTCCTATAGACTTGGAGCCAAATTTATAAACGGCTTTTTTGTGGAATCCCGGCCCAATCAGGAGATAGCCGGTAACTTAACTGGTCTACAGGTGCACCACCAAGGAAGAGCCTGCAACAAAATAAACGTAAATATGCATATAGTGGACGATAGGCGTGACCCCATGGCAGGAAGAAAACATTTAGAAGAAAGCGAGTGAGGCGCGAAGCGTCGAAGTGTTGCTTCTGAAGATAAAAAAAAAGCTTTTTAGCTTTTTCTCGCCAGCTTGGTTGTCTCGGTTTTTATCATCCCTCTGCTTCAACAGAAACCCATTGCTGACGCTCCTCAGACGAGCGCTGCGGCTAAGCGCAGTGACAGGCAGCTATGCTGCAGACATGACCACAGTTAGTCTCTTAACCGTGGTTATCGCAAACCAGGGCCTTAAGCAAATATTTCTTTCCAGCTAAGAAAGGGGGGGGGGGGGGCTCTTTGAGCTGCAATGGAGGTAGGGCAGGCAAGCGGTAATTTGGCGGTGTGTATTTCGTGGCAAAAAAAAAAAACAATTTTAAGGCTGCGGGGAGGGGGGCGACACGGGCCCAGTGTGTGGACCCCCCCCCCCCCCTACGCCACTGACGCAAAGAGGTCATTCCACTCCACGAGAGATCAACAATAATCCAAGAATTGATATTTTAGATTTTATTGATTATTTTAAACTATATGCATTTAGCACCCAGTAGGTCGAAAAGAAACTCAGTTTTCTTTCTGATTATATACCTTACGAGGCAAAAAATAGTCAACATGTTGAAGACGAAGGGTATTATTTCATCAACAGTGGTCCACGAAAGCTCATAATTATGTTAGAAACTAATATTACCCTTACAATAAATACATTATTCTGTACTAAATATATGGCCAAAGAAAACTGAAGAAACATTGTTTCAAATTAGCAGTGAAGAAAAATAGTTTTAAAAAATGGCTGAATACGGGAGATTTTTTATACTGGCTGCAATGTAGATTCTACATAGTGGATAAGAATGGTCAACTTTGTTTTTAACACAGGATTTGCATTTTTCTTTCCGCCATGGCGGCTACGTTTTTGGTAATTGAACTGCCAAGCAAGCAAAGCTGATCTTAGACAGGCTCCCATAAACGCTCACAAAAAAAAACCTTTCCGTTAATTATTTAGGTGAAAGTAAACGAGAGTTGTTACTGCCCAAATACATTTTTTACGGAACTAGGGAATAGAGCCTTTCCTTCCGGAACGGGCCTTTTCTACGTGGGTCGTCCATGCACGCGCCAACGTTAATGAGGTACGCGGCACAAATTTTAGGGGCCCAAACTAGACGACAGGAGTAATACAGGAGTGAACCAAGGGACAGCTGTGGTCACAAAAGTGCAAAGGTACAAAAGAAAAAAAAAAGCGCCAGTACAAGCCTCCGCGATTGTCCACTGGCGAGCTGCGGGCAATTTCAAAGGCCAAGGACCACCACTTTCGATTTCGACGGTCTCCACTGGAGAAGCTGTTCAAACCCGGAAAAAGCCAATTACTACAAATTTCTCGTGAGTTCGGTGATGCTTTCTTGGTGGCTTGCGTGCATTATTGAATGGGACATGGTGCATAATTTCAAACGGAGAAAAATGACTTGACCATGCGCCACAGATTATCAAAGCAATCACATGTAATATTACAAGCAACCTTAAGCCACCATAACATTTCTTAGGTCTGGTAAACTTGTATAACGATTACTCTTTAAATGAGCATATTGAATATATTTTTCGGTTTGGGTTAGAAGCTTTATGTAGAACATAAATTTCGGATATAAAAATTTCTATTATCAGTTCCTGTGGCAAAAACAAATTGATGAAAGTTTATTACTTTCATCAATTTCATCAATAGTATGGTAGACGTTACGTCCATTACTTTTTTTTTTCAATAATGATAAGGGTAACACGTTGCCTTTTGTTGTAGGCCACGTAGGGTGGTAACACGTTCATTTTTTTGTTGGATTACCGAGTAATGAATCCAGATACTTTTTTTGCGGTAATTGATACAACGCTGTTTGCTACCGTGCACTGGGAGAAGGGATAAAGGGATACGCAGAGTCACGAGTCCACTTGGGCGAGCATTTTGCACGAAAAACCACGTGGTACACTCTCAATCAGCTTGTGGCTAAATAATAGCTATATCCAGAAAACCAGACAGAAAACGTCTGGTTTCCTGGCTGTATTCACCACTTTAAGCGGGATTACATGAAGATTGTACAGCAGTGCGACTCCCCAAAGTGCACCTGTCAAAAGCTATTTATTTGTACGAGCTTGTTTCCTGTAATTGATGCCCTTGATCATAAGCTTGTGGCTATCAGCCATTTCTGATATGGCGATTTGATTTTTTATCAAAGAGACTTGTGAGCGTGCCCCATGGAATCGGTCAAAAGCAACTGTTGTACGACCAAATGCACCGTGCCAGGAAGGGAATGACCAGTCAAGACCGAAGAGGATGACGTCACGTAGCCATGACAACTTAGCCATCCACAGAAACCAACATGTGTTGCCGGTGTTTTTTGCGCATGCCGACGGTCGAATGAAACTTCAGAAACCTGTGGCGTTTCCTCCTCAAGAGTGGATACACAAGCGTGAACCATTGGGCGCCCGCTCCCGGTCGGCGTCATGCACCAGACGGCGATGACCCCGCCCTCGGTGAACATAACGAAGTGCTTAAGTGGGACAATATACAGATTTTGTCGGGCGTCCGAAGTAACTCTGTGGACGCAGCCTGCCACTCATTCGGTATGGCAGGCTGCGTCCGCAAAGCTGCTGCGGAGGTTATCGGCTATCTTGCTTCGGTTGTCTGGGCGAGGACTCTCCAGACTGCCTCCCACGGCGAGTGCGTTTTGAATACGGAGCATGTTACAGTCGCGCCTACTCATCGATTTTATAATGAGGAACACCTAAAAAGGGGCCCTAGGGCTACCGGTAAGCACACCATACCAAAAGCTATTGGGCCTTGGTATATATAACACAACACCTGAGCATAAGACAGTGGTACTGACTGCACAGAGAAATCGTCTAAGTCAGATGGAAGGGGGGAAAGAGATACTCGCTATGGTGGGCTTCCCGCCATACCCCCAGAACCTGGACGAGGCTCTTCTACAAATCCCGGATTCTGTCCGCAGCAAGATCTCCATCTCACCGCTGTCCAAGAACATGGACGTAAAAATAAACAGAAAGCGCAGAGAGGAAAGAACGCAATGGCTTCGAAAAATATCAAAAACAAATTAAATGTTTTGTACGTGAATGCTTCTGGGTATCTTTTTAAACGGTTCATTTGCATCAGTACTTAGAAACAATAACAGCATAGTGACATATGCATCACTGGATACACGTCTTCGATCGCCAAGGTGGAATGCTTTGCCATCTCTTGCAATCAAAGTGCAGGAACAGATAGATGAACCTCAGACAATTATCTCCGAGTCTCAGGAAGCGTACCGTTTCTTTTTAAGAGACTGCCTTCTGATAAAGAGAGCAAATTATTAGGCGAGAGATTGACCAACAAATACCGGCTTATCCGGTGTCCAGGACACGCTTACCTGGAGGGGAACGAAAGTGCCGACGCTGTCGCTCAAGGGCTCACGAACCGAGCAGAGCATTGACAGCACTTTCAATCCTCTGAAACACTCCAGGAAAAAGCTAACGAGAAGGATAGCAACTTATCCAGAATGATTCCTCGCAAAATTCTTGCTAACCAGCGAGGCACGCGACAAAAATACAGCGCCCCCACCCCCCCACAAATCATTAGAAGGGGAAGATGCGATTGACCTCCGAAGAATTCAAACGGGAGTCTTTCCCAACCTTCAAAGATTACACAACATTTTTACAACGCTGTATGGGCATGCCTGTCCGTGGTGTGGCGGCTTGCCACCGCTCAACCACATTTCGCGCGGATGCCTAGACCAACTGCTAAATGAGATATCTTCTTACGTTAGTACAAGCATCCTAATACTTTTGAGCAATGGGAGGCACAGCTCGCCAGCTCTGACCGAGAGGGGCAGCTTGCACTTCTGCGTCACGTTAGGCAGGCGGCAGAAGCCAGTGGGGCCCTGGACTTGGGGCCTCACCCATCAAGCTCGTGACCCCTGTCCCACATCCTGGCGAATAAAATTTTAAGTGTGAATACACTTTATAAGCGACCCCAAGCCATCCACCGCCGTCGGCGGCGTCCGCAGTCTTCTCTCTATTTTTAAAAGAAAGAGGACTTGGCGGGCCGCAGCGCGACGCTCTACCGAATGAGCCACGGACGCGACGCTGATATCGGTGTCAGTAACGCGCCTTATACCCCCTCCCCCTTCGCTCGCTCCGCTCTCCTCGCTCGCTGCAGCTGCGCGCGCACCCCTCTCTCGCGCGCGCCCGCCTTCTCTCTCAGTCTCCCGTCGAGAGCGGGTTGTGAGGGGGAGTAAAGTTAAAATCCGTTGGCATTCGCCAGTGAGTCAAGGTAAACTCCCCCATGTGATCAAATTGCGATTCCCAGGAACCATTACACCATGAAGGCACCATAGTGTGATTAATAAATATAATAGCGCGAATTAATAAATACCCCTCATAGCATCACCCCGTGTATTCGCACTTAACCATGTTCACCCTCGGGAAAATGCTTGGTAGTTTTTTTTCCTTCCTTCCTTCCTTCCTTCCTTCCTTCCTTCCTTCCTTCCTTCCTTCCTTCCTTCCTTCCTTCCTTCCTTCCTACTAGCAAATCCGGCATCGGCGGTGTCTTCGACACCCCAATTGCGCATTCTCGCGCATCGCGTCTCGTTCCAAGTGTCGCTCCCTTCCCCTCTCTCGCTACGCAAGGCCGGAACATTCAGTGTCTGCTTGTTAAAAACCGACTCCTCCCGCCGCACATCCTCTCACTGGCCACCCCTTGCATGTAGGCACTGGATTGCGCATTGGGCATTTAGTTAAGGGTATCCTTGCTTGGCTTTCTCTCCACTTGACGCTTCGCTTGACTTGAGCACATGCGATGGAAGCAGCAGTACTTTCAACCAGTAGTGGGGCGCTACCCGACATAAGCATCCCACCACTCATTCAAGGCAACGCTTCTCCTTCATTCAGTAAGTGAGAATAGTACAGACGAATTAACAAATACACATTCCCAAACCGTATTCAATTACGCAACATTAACATTCACGCGATATCTCCCCCCTCCCTCTGGGACGCACGTACTCAAGTTCCCTCCGCGGGAAGAAGCGAGTGGCTTTTTTACCAACAGCGTGGCCGTGCCTTAACGCCTAGCACTTGATTTCCGAAGCGGCGCGGGCAGTTCAGTGCAAGAGAACACGTGAACAAAGCATGAAATAGGACGTTCACGCGTCGATGAACGAGTTTCGAAATGGTCGCTTAGCTGACACTTGTAGAGGGAACTGCCAAGGTCAACATCCAGGGATGACTTTATAAGCCTCTGCGTGCGTCGGATCGACGTCTTTACGAAAGGCGCACTGATAATTCGAGAAGCGCCTTTGTTTCTGGCAAACTCAATTGTCCTTCGGGTCTCGCGCCTCAGCGAGGGTCATTGTGTTCGAGCACCGCTCGAGCTAAGCCGCTTTTAAGTCTAAGGGGCATGTTAAGACTCTCACAGTGCAGCACGTGCGTGTTGTTGTGCAACACTGCGGACTCGGGTCTTTCCAACGTCACTTTTAATCAACGTTCTTTTTTTCTTTCTTGTCTGAGTTTTTATTCGAAACGTTTTTATGCTGGTGAACCCAGCTCTGGTTGTTTTTTAGTGTGTCATTTAGGGTCATCAGGTGTTTCTCCGTATGAAATATTTTCTCAATATTGGTTGCTTCTGTGGCAAAACAATCAATGCTGAAACAAACAGCGCGAAATGAAGTTGCTTTGATAAAATAGAATACTCTGATTAGGTCTTTTTTAAGCGAAAACCATTGGTACCTATCGTGACAACGCTCGACAGGATGTCGGAAGCTGTAACATTGAAATATGGAAGTGTGGAAGCATAACAAGCATAACAAATATGGAAGCATAACAAGATATTCGTTGATATGAACTGGAGTTATATAAACTGGAGTCACACTGTTGTAGGCATAGCAAAGGCAATTGATAATTATGATTATGATAATTTTGAGATAATTCCAAGGTATTTTGGTACACTTGCACATTTTAGAGTCATTTAGTATATCAACGTTAAACGTGGCGATGTGTGTTCATCAAGATATAATTTCCATTGGGAACATGACTGGTTTGTAGATTTGGTATTTGTCAAAGGAATCGTGAACCAGTGATGAGCAAATTACCCCATTATCGGAGTTCACGGCTTCGTGAATCGATTGCCATAAAAGTTAACATCTCATACTGATCACCTAGGGGAACGAATGTTTGGCCTGATAGGCAAGCGTAGGGTGAGCAGGAGAACGAAGTTTCAATAGAGCCGCTTCGCGCCGTCAACTCTCAGTCGTTCCTCTGTTTTGTGTTTTCTGGTCCTAGTCTTCAGGCCCACTCCTGGTTCAGAGAACCAGGAGTAAGCTATCTAGCGGAGCAGAGCCGCCACTGTTAACCTCGGAAGCTCAACCTAACCTTGAGCGCTGGACCCGTGGCAGGCTAGCCCTGAGCACTAGCAGTAATAACCATGCTCGATAAATAAAGCTTATTCAACTTAACTGAACTCAACTCAGTGGACTAAACAAGCGCTTGTCATCGACAGCAATATGTTTTTCACTCAGTTATGTTCAGTTTCTGGTGGGTGCTTCTGAAAATAAAGCAGCCGACTATAATAAAATGCATGCTATAGGGATCCGGAGTCTCGATCCTGCTAAACTCGCTGCCTTTTCTCATACTTTCTATGTCCCTTGCCTCAAACGAGCAAGAAGCCGTGCTGTCCCTCTAGGCGAAGTTGTTGAAGTGTACGACATTTTTTTGCTGAGCTGGCATTCTACCATGTTTTCAAACTCGCAAATGCAGTCTATTGCAGCGAACACACCGAATCACACTGCAAAGGCGACCGACTCCGTGTTAATCGCTCCGACACGAAGTAGGATTCAGTGGATTTACTGATAACGATAGGAAAAATACGGGGTGAGCCACGAAAGCAGGCTGATAAAAAAAAGCCCCTTAATATGACTTTTTAACAAACTATAGTAATCGCGTTTTTAAGCTCAAAGTGATTGCATTCTTGCTTACTATTGAAGTGGCATTGGCATAGAAACGGCTTTTGCTACAATAAACGGAGTGCTTTTCTTTATTGCATGGACAAGAATATGCCCTGGAAAGTGCGGCTTTTCACTTTCAATCTTCAGACTTCAAACTTTACTGCGGGCATGTAGCGTCTCATTAGCTTGCACTAATAACCCGGGATGGCAGAATGAACGACCTTCCGGTGTGACGTAATCCTCACTGTCACACCTGTCCCGTTTATTAGGGAGGCGATCGCCGGGCTAATTCCAAGAGCCGATGTATCGGCCCCCCGAACCGCACCACGAAAGCGTGGACAATTTAAGAGTAGTCCTTATTGGTGCGCCAGCGGACGCCGGCTGTGGTCCAAAGAACAAGTCAGAGCCGAGAGTTGATAAACAAACAAATTATATTCTCGAAATTGGCAGATCGAAAACAATACACAAGAATGCACACTCCACAATAGTTACATACAATATGTCACCAATCAAACAACGTACTACACAGCACAATCAGCCACACTCAAAACAACGGACACAGACAACGATACGCACTACAATGCAGTCGCATGCATTGAACCACCAAGACACTTAAAGACTAAAGAGATAGAAAACCTATTCAGTCCAAAGTCCTTGGAACAAAAGTCTGAATGATACTCTTCCGAGAATCACTCACTCAAAGTCCAGTGTTGTTGTCGTTCCGCTGCCCCCTGAAGTTTCTCTTCCAGGAAACCTCCCGTCTTCAATTGGCCACTCTTTAAACTTCAACTTCTTCGCCGGAACACGTCGGCTTCACACCCGCAGCTGTTGCCACGCGTCTTCGCTCGATAGCGGTAAACACACGCTCTTGCCTGTAGCCCGAGCCTTCACCCCTCAGGTGGAAATCCTCTTCATCTCCGGCCTCGTCCCTACGGACCAAAACCTTCGCCGACTACACGGCGGAATCCCTACGCGCTCTGGCGCTCACTTCCGTCTCCTCCTGATTTCTCGTCTCGGCTGCTTGATTAAATACGTTCCGCGCCACCTTCCAGAAAGTTCTCCTCATTTCGTCGGCGCGATGCGCAACGAAGGCTGGGGAGAGGCGCGAAACGGTTCGACTGCCCTCCGCGTCGGATGACTCATCTCGGCGTGACCACGCCTCCTTCGTTCTAGAAAAATCGCGGGCTTGCTCGGCCGCCGTTGTGGGGTGAGGAGGTTCGTCGAGGAAGCCACGCTTCTGCGGGGAGAGCGCGCGCCCGGGGAGCCTTGGCCGATTGTTTTCTTTTTCTTTCCCTTTTTTTGTTTCTTTTGACTTCGCGGCGTTTCTTCCGCGCGTTACCGCAAGAATTTGCGGCGCGCCTATTTTTAGCGCTCGTTCTGTGACACTCACACATGTGCGGACTGTCAGTAATGTCAGCGCCGCTCATACTTACATCCGATGAACAACAAGGATGTTTTGACGGCAGTGGTCAAAACTATAAGCCTCCAATACCGAATCCCGAGCTGCATCTACTATGGCGGGCGCGTACACCACGTCAGCACAAATAGAAGACATTTGATAATGTTCCACGTGTAGTCAAGAAAAGGCGTTCAGACTTTTGGCGTGTTTCTTAAAGTGATCGTGGTTTAACCGAAAATTCATATTGTGCACACAAGCAATTTGAAACGCTTGGGGCGATATCAGAGCTATAGCGAATTCACAAACCATATTCACGAACCAACCTTTTCCTCATGTCTGGTTTTCTTTACCGATTCGGTGTCCTTAACACGCTTGATAAACAAATATCAAGTCACTATTCATAAAGCAACCTCTGTTATGTTTCGCCCAACTTACTGTGTTTACGAACCTAACGCACTTAAGGTCTTGCAGACTGCAAGAGAAATTAGATATATTAATAAGGTTTGTTCGCAAACACCAGCCTCAGTTTTACTTGAGGCTCATGAAAATGATAATAAATGAGAATTGTTGGCGCTGTACGCCCGAAAACAATGATGCGATTGTAAAGGGTGCCGTTGCTAAAGGCCCCGGAAATTTCGACTATTTGTTTTTTTACGCGCACCTAAATCTAGATGCACGGGCCTCTAGCATTTAATTTCGCCTCCATCAAAATGCCACCACCGCGGCCGATTCAGTAGCGCGAATTTGTGGTCAGTGGCAAGCCAGTAGCCGAAAATTTTTTTGTGGAGGGATAGGGTGGGGCTCTTGCCGAAGGTCTTGGCTGTTTGAAAGAAACACATAATGCTATTACTTTATTTCGGTAGAACACCATCTCACTCAAAAAGGGGTACCTGCGTCCCCTTAGGTCATCAGAAGAACTATTGACAGCTGTCAATTTTTCATGTGATTTCTTCGGGTTCGCATTATTTTCACCTACCTGCCTGTACGCTGACGCAACTATGTCCTGAGCCAACAAAACGCCAGCACGGATCAGTCACCACTGGTCGGAAGAAGACAACAGGAAGTTGGACCAAATAGACGCCTTACACGGGAGCATGAGAGTGCCGTCTTCTTTCGCACTGTCAGTCCAGAGCACTCGACGCGTGCAGCTGTCCAACTTCATACTAATGGGACAAGCGGTCATAACGCAATAACAAGGTCCTCCTCATTTCTGCACGGGCAGCGAGGCACTTCCCCTTGGCGGAACCGGAAGTTCGGTCATTCGAAAAAAGCACCACGCGAGCGGGCGAGATCATGCCGCCCATCTCGAGAACAAATCGTTCCGGTCTGTACTTCCTGTGCTTAGTGCATATATCAACCGTCCAACAGCCCCATGTGACAGACGGCATTTTGCGTAATCACGTTTCTATGATTGTACCCATTTCGCATCGATGATTTTCTCTCAATATAATCTAGAGGTTTGTGCTGCATAAAGGAAGCGTTAACACTGCATGCACACAACCGTAAGCAATAGAACAGGCCAAGCTATAGGCAAAAAGCGTATTTCTTTTTTTTTCTTTCTTTTCTTTTTTTTCTAACCACGCTTACGAACAGGAGTTGCAGTTCTTGCACGAGTACGAAACACCGCTTCTTTCTTTTTAGTATTGGAAATTCATTCATCACCCATTCTCATAATCATCGGCCTACCTGCGTCCAAAGCAGGGCAAAGGTGTCTGCCATGTTCCGCCAATCACAACCGAGTCCTGTGCTTGGTGCTGCCACGCGATTCCCGCAGACATATTTATCTCAACTGCCCAATTCACTTTCTGCCTTGCCCCCACACGCTTGCCATCTCTTGGAGTTCTGTCTACTGCTGTGATGATTATCCACTGTTGTGGTGGAATAATATCCGTCGAATTTGTGGAAATCCTAGTCGACACGGTGATGATCAGGCGGCTGTTTCTTGTGCACCTCTCTGAATGCATACTCAAACCGACCTATATGCCGTTCCCCGACTCCCGCGAACTAAATGGAACACTAACGCGTTTACGCGCAGCTGGCTATACTATGAACGGGAATCGAAAGAGAATGGCAGTTCACGCAACTGCTGCAGGGGCTGAGCGTCTTCTGTGAGCCGTAAGATACGCCTACGATGTGCATCTGTTAATGTGATTAACGGCTCTTCTTTAGTACTGTAGTTCATGAAAGTCATCTGGGCGCAGAACTACAGGTAGGAACAACACCGACGCCACCCGCAATGCCTCTATAGTGTCCACTATAATATCCACTCTTACGACGGAAGGCACCCAGTCGTTGTGGTGGATGGAGAGACGCTCGGTGGATTTCGTGTTTGGTGGTTGTCCCGTGCGTAATCGATGCCCTCTCATCGACGACTGCTCGCCAATCGGGGCCGTCGACTTCTCTGACAGTCTATAAACCTTTACTTCTCTCTCTATCTCTCTCAATTCTTCCTTGCATCTTCCCCTGTGAATTACTCTAGAGATGTCGCAATTCGCTGCAGACTGTTGCGGGGTTCACTTGTGTCCTAATTTTTCTCCGTATTTAAAATTACTTCCACCTTGTAGTAAAAAGTGGTGACGGATGATTGATAAGATTTTATACTGAGAAAGCACTTAAAAATATTGCAACACAATGAGGTCAATTATTTTTGCTGCTTCCGAATATTTTAAAAAGAGTTTAGATACACTGTCCAGAGTCGGGAACACATTTTTAGTTGAAAAAACGGCCTTCGGCACGTTAATTTTTCTTCTGTTCACTACCAGTTGCGTCTATATGAATTTCACTGTATTGACTCCACTTTTGCAAATATTTGCAGATTTAGGGGCGAAGCTTATTATGGCGCTGGTTTGTCACTCCTCCTCCGTATGTATGTATGTATGTATGTATGTATGTATGTATGTATGTATGTATGTATGTATGTATGTATGTATGTATGTATGTATGTATGTATGTATGTATGTATGTATGTATGTATGTATGTATGTATGTATGTATGTATGTAGCCACCAGTGGCACATACGCGCTCTAGAGGGGGTATGTGCCACAGGGTTTGCGAGATGGGAGATGGCGGTACTTGGAGTGATGATAAATAGATGGACGCATGGACGGACAGATGTATGGATGAATGGAGGTTCGGACGTACGGACGGATGTACGCACTAACGGACGGACAGACGGATGGACGGACTTATGGGCGGACGCATGGACAGACGGACGGACACATGTATTGACGCACGGATGGTTTCTCTTCAGCGTCCCTGTGTGCTTGCGCAAAAATTTCACGATAAACAGATGGAAGCAAGAATAAACGGACGGATGGAAGCACGGACGGGCTGACGGATGCTTTGCCTTACTCATCATAATTCACTCAGTGGATATGTTGGTATTTTTTTTTGTTTTACACGCCGAACAGTGATGCGAGCTTATTGTGTCAGCAAATAGCATAGGGGGTAGTACCGCCCGCAATGCCAAACACAACGGTCTAACAAACAAAAGTGAGCCAGAGTAAAAATATCTGCTTTGCTTATAGGCGCGTGGTTTATATGGACGTTACCTGGATGTAGTCTTAAATAATATAACTAATACCTTACTACAAATGCGGTCCCAACTTCCAAGTGGCATTTCACCTTTGCGACTATTTAGAAATTGACCTACGGTGCGAGGTGACTTCTATCTGTACTATTCGGTATTGACGTACATTCATAATTTTTATTTATTTATGTATTTATTGTACCCCTCAAGGCCAAAGACGTTACACAGGGGGGCGGTAAAAATACATACATATATACACCAGTAGAGCGAACTTAGGGAGTAATAATAAGAGTAAAGTAAAACGGGCCTATATATTTAAATAACATTGGTTAGTGCTTCTCGGGAAACGCTTATTGTCGCTGATTAATGTGATTTCAGATGAAAGCTGGTTCCACTCGATCGCGGTGTGGTGAAAATGATGGGGAGAATGTTTTCGTTTTTGAAAATGGAACACCGACTTTATCGCGATGATCTATGCGGTGGGACTTATACTGTGACGGTGGAAGAAGGAGTGAAGGAGTACGCCGTGAAGAGCTGGGTGATAATATACGTTATAGAACAAGTACAGGCGAGCAATTTTTTGACGTGTGCTTAAAGATGGATGAGAAAGGATGGCTTTTATGGCTGATATGCTGGCGATGCGATTGTAGTTAGAGAGAATGAAACGAGCGAAGTTCTGAAGAACGAGTTCTAAGGCAGTAGTTATTTTGTTCGCATTGCATCCCACACAGAGGCAGCGTATTATAACATTGGCCGAATGAAGGTTTTGTAAAAATATTAATTTAACAGACACCATTAAGAAAATGAGAGGTGGGGAGGAGGAATGTAAGGGTTCCGGGGGACATGCGTAATTTTGCATTTTTTACATTAGGTTTTATTCGCCATTTACTGCACCAGCTAGATATAGCAGGTGGATCAGACTGGAGAGATAGTGTCATTAGCGGTTTTAATTTCACGAAAAATTAGGCAGTCGTGAGCGAAAAGAAAGGTGCTCGATAGAACATCAGCGGGACGATCATCAATGTAGATTAAAAAATAACAGAGGTACAAGAACGGAGTTCTGGGGCACATCGGAATTCACATTAGTAAAGGGTGAATGATGGCCATTAGCACTAACAGATTGTAAGTGGTCGGGAAAGAAACACCTAATTCACCCGGAAAGGTTAGGAGGGAGGTTAACAAAACCGAATTTGTGAAGTAGCACTTGATGACAAACCTTGTCAAATGCTTTAGAAAAGTCGAAGAATATGCAGTCCGCGCGTGATGATTCGTCAAGAATTTGGTGCAATTTATAAGTGAATGATAGAAGCTGAGTTTCGCATGAGTATCTTTTGAAAAAACCATTTTGTGGAAGCGTGAGAAGTGAGTTATCTTCTAAATGACTTACTAAGCTTAAATATTACGTGCTCAAGCAATTTTCAACATGTGCTGGTTAGTGAAATGGGTCTGTAATTAAGAGGTGAAGTTTTGCTGCCAGATTCATGAAGCGGAATTGGGTTCCCTATCTTTCAATCAGTTGGAAGGCTAAATGTGTCAAGAGATTGCTGAAAGATCTTGGTGAGAATGATGAAACTGTAGGCAAAAGTACTCTTCAAAAATTTTTGTACAGACTCGTAACCAGGAGATGAACGTTTGTGTAGTTAATCAGTTATTTTCATGATGCGTGATACGCCAACAAAGATGGGATGCATAAGCGGGAAACCAACATGACACAAATCGGGTGAGTGCACATTTCATGTAGGACAAACAATTTTATCAAAAGCGGAATTTAATATGGAAGCACATAAGTTGTTAGGTATTATATGGCCGTTATGGTCCTCAAGCGCAATATAAAAATCAGTTACTGGATTTATGAGGCGCCAAAACTTTTTAACATTGTCCTGTAGCAGAGATGGAAGAGTAGATGACGTGAAGTTAGTTTTAGTGGATTTCAGCGCTTGCAAATAAGTCTCCGAGGCAGTCTGATAGGCGTGCCATCTGAAGTCGGTTTGCGACGCTTCAGCCAAACGATAAGAACGCTACTTTCTGTTAGATAAACGTTTAAGATTAGGAGTATACCAAGGCGCACTTGATTTAGTTGTGATGCTTCGCTTTGAAATATATTCATCTGTTAGTCAACGCACTTTGTTTTCGAAATAATGTCAGTTCACTTCGACTAACCGGTAGTCAAAATCCTGTGAATAGTGGTCAAGAAACGTAGCGAGTTGACTGTGAATAGCCTGAAAGTTGGCTTTTTTGTTATATAATATCGTTTTTGTTGCCTTTTTAATTTTTAAATGCGGAAATTCCAAGGGAAAATAACTAAAACGTGATCACTGATCCCTGGCAAGTGAACAATATCAGACACAAAATCTAGATTAGTTGCAAATAATAAATTGAGGGTGTTTGAAAGTTTTGTAGACACTCTGGTTGCATTTATTATTTGTTGGGTGAGTGAAAATAAAGAACGTAAGTTCAAAAACTCATCAGCTTGTCCAGAGGGCGGTGATACACAAGGTGATTGTGAGTACTATGAAATATTCGGAAAATTGAAGTCCCTCAACAAGAAGATCGGCGAAGATGAGAAGCGAGTGTGAATGAGGTTAATAGCAGTGTGCAGTTGGTCCATGAATGATGACGGGTAATTCGGGGGGTGATAGCAAACTCCTAGGACTAATTTATGATGACCAAGCGTAAGGCGTGCAGAAGTTATTTCTAGGTCACTGTGAATAGGAATGCCATAATATGGATTATGAATTCGGATTGCAAGTAAGACGCCACCACCGCATTTGGCTATGCAGTCACATCGATAGATAGAGTAATGGTGCGCGTCATATAAGATCTCAGAACCGTGAACATGTGCTGAGAGCCACGTTTCTGTGAGAGCAATGATGTGTGCCCAACAGGTATCTATGGCAGAAGACAGAGAAGCGTGTTTATTCAGGACACTTCTAAGATTTGTGTACAGCACTGACACCTGTCGCAAATTTGAATGGCCACCACCCCTCGCGTGCCCCTAAGGTGAGGCACTGAGTGAGGCATCATTGCTACGAATACCGATGTTCCTCCGTGATACATCGCGTACGTCATTGATAGAAGCGTCTTACATGAAATATTTATTAATCAATAATATCTTGTTGTTTTGAAGCTTAAAGTTCGGCGTTCCGAGATGACTGTTTCCAAAATCAAACAGCTTCTTTCGAGAAACACGACTACCAGGTGAAAAGTCTTCGCTAATAGTAATATTCCTGGACCTCAGCTGACCGCGCAGGAAAAAAAAAACCTGTTCTCTAAATTTGAAGCTGTTGAACTTTGGCACCATCGGTCGGCACTCGTTTACTGAAAACGCACCTAAACGATGCGCGCGTTCAATGGAATCAGCTGAGAACGAGGCCACTACATTTAATATGGTTGATAACACTTTCGATTCTGTTTCTTGCCAAGTCTCTTTTTAAATGCTGGTACCACGAAATATGAGATTATTGCTCCGATACCGATCGTCCATTTTATCCAGACGAAGTTGTATCAAGTGATTTCAAGCAGTCAGTTTTTATAACATTTCTCTTGTATAAGACAAGTGTATATTTAACTGGTCCATAGCAGTGCACTTGTCTTCAAGTTCATTTGGTCTCTTGTTTATGTCACAAATTTCAGTTTCAATGGTTTCTTACCAATTGTTGATAGTTTCAATGTCACCAGCTAGTTCTGTATGACTTCGTAACCTTTGTAGTGTGCGAGAAAGCTCGTCCTTGAGCAACTGGAACATGATTTTCATTTGATCAGCTGGATCATCAGGGAGGGATTCAATATCCCATGCTGCTGGTGAGCGTTTCGGAGGCCTCGGATTTCGCTCAACATCCCCCGACCGTATTAGCAACATAGCAGTACAGATACATTCGTGAACAGTGTGAGTGAAAACTCGCGAGCAGGGGAACAGTGACAAAAAATCGATTGTCTCTTTTTTAAGCGTCAAGTGAACAGGGCGTACACACCTTCACGACGAAAAACAGAAACCGTTTAGTCATGCTGCTGTCACCGGTACAGCGCCCACTAATCGGCAAAATGGGGTGCCACATTTTCAAGTTCGGTGCAAGATATGATACGTCCGTCGATGTGCCCGATCACATGCAGGCGAGTTGATCCAAGAGAGCCGAGTGTAGGTAAGGCTGGAAGCAGGTGTTGGTGCATTTGAGTGTACCGGTGGTGTGGACAAATTGGCCGTTAAGGTAAACCAGCGCGTTGAACTATCGGGTGCAGCAGGCAACAGCGGAGCGATTAACACAAGCACAATTTGCACGACTAAAGAGCGAAGCCGTTTGGTCGTGCTGCTATATATCACTGGTGACTCGCCCACTAGTCTAGTCGGTCAAATGGGGCGCTACACCTTTAAGTCCTGTGAAAGTTATGATGCGTCCATCAAAGTCTGTCGTAAATTTCAATGGCCACCCCCCCCCCCCCTCGCACGCCCCTAAGGTGAGGCACAGAGTGAGGGGCATTGCCACGATGTTAGGACACGGTATATCATTAACCAGTGAGATTTCTTTTAAATCAACGTACCGTCCACCGCTGTGAATCAGCCGTCTGCGTAGCTTCTTTAGATGAGTCACGATCGAGCGGCAAGCAGTTTGGAATGATCACCTATATAAAAAATTTGAATAACAATGGTGTTTACTGAGATGAAAATTTGATGTGCATATTAGTTGATAAATCGGATCTTCAAGCTTGTCATCGCCTAATACTGATTAGACTGACACCTCCTTAAACTTATTCGGGGAGCACAGAAGTTTTTAAGATTAAAAAAGTTACCGTGGGTCATTACACGCCAACTGTCCCCACCTTAGCGCTTGATCATCTTTTAGTTACTTAAAAAAAATAGAATTATCAACTTCATGGCAAAAGTGCTCCCCAAAAACAACTGTTGCGAAAAACGCACCGTAAGCCTCACGTGAAATCTTCAGAGAGCTCAAAACCACGGCTCGTAAAAGACGTGACCAAAAGATACGTTCTTCCTAAATTGGGTTAGGACAAATTCTCACCTTTAGAAATATTGTACGCCATTTACTTAAAAGCTAGTTTTACGAACCTTTGCGCTTTCGTGTGCATTTTATGCGGCCTCAAATATGAATAATATTTTCGATATCGTTTTTTTTTACAGAAAGTCGACGTTCAGCGAAAAGTGAGAGTTGACATTAGAATATTGCCAGGATAATTTACTGCAGACCAGAATAATTTCAGGCGTATATACTACGAAATAAAGTGTACATGTGGTGACAAGTTTGCAAAAAAATGTTCATTTTACACATGCCTGGTCGTAAATTCAACACTGAGGCGGCCCTGAGAAGAATATGCTCAATAACAGATTTGCTAACAAACTTTATCGCCTATTGACTCAGAAAGTTTAATCAAAGTAATTTTTGCGTGAAGGAATAAAAACATTCTTGAATATCTGTTACCACTCTCTGTGTGATAACAACGCATCCTAGCACGTCGTAACAATGCGTACTAGCGGTAAGTACAAGCTTCACAGACCAGGCGATCAACTAGACAACATTATCTAATTTGTCTATGTTTATTTGAAATATATACTGGCTTATATTACCCTCAGTGAACGAGGAACGCAAAATCTACTAGGCTCCATCTAAATGATATATATATATATATATATATATATATATATATATATATATATATATATATATATATATATATATATATATATATGTATATATATATATATATATATGATGTGTGTGTGTGTGTGCCGTAGGAAGGCAGTGACTGATGGTAGAGGATTAGGAAGAAGTCAGAATAGAATAAACATGGCGTATGAGCCAGGCCACGTCTCCCATTCATCATAGCTTCACACGAGTCGACAGGATGAAGGCCTGCCAGCCACTTCATCAGTCGCTCATCATCTACGCAGTTCTCCGCATGACACCCTGAGCATACATGGACTACCGTACAAGCGCCTAGCATCACGCATCAATCAGCATCATGTCAGAAGCATCTACTGACCTTCCCATCCCCAAGTACACCGGAGCAGCGGACGATGGACCCGTACAAGACTGATTTGACCTGTTCGAGCTCCACGCTACCGCTGCATCTTGGTCGGAACGGGAGATGGTTACGAACTTCAGCGACTACGTCACAGGTGAGGTACTTAAATTTTACCTCACCCAGATATTCGAGAACGACGAGTCTTGGCAAAACATAAAAGAAGAAATGATCATCTGTTTTCAAGACTATAATGAAGATTCGGTTACAACCAGCCATATCAATGCATTCAAATTCAGTAATCACAGTCATACGCAGCCTTCACGCACTCGAGCACAGAGCAGAAGTTTACAATTCCCGTCAGGCGAAGTCAGTCATCTGCTCATAGAAAGACATCCCAGCAGTTTTTCTACAAGGCCCACTTCCACCTGGTTTCCCATCTGCAAAAATATCGCCAACGCTAACCTCTTATATACAATACACAAATCAAGACAATATTCCAGCACCCAATGCACTTAACTCTTCATCTTGCTTACGTAATCCACCACCTGGTTTTGTGCCAAGTCAGTCGTCTGGTGCTCGTCACTTGCATCGCACCCCTCAAGATATCGCCACATACGCAACAGACCACCTGAAATATCGGCCAAATAACTTGTCAAGCCACTGCCATTCCGAAAGCGGTTGTACTTCAGGAACGCTTGACTCAATTCTCCCGAAAAAAAAACAAACATACGAAATCGGAACCACGTCAAGCCATGTTTGCGGCGATGTCGTCCTCAGGAACCGGACCAACCGAAAGTCTAAACAATACGGAGTCACCATTCAATGCAAGTCTCGCCGATAAAAACGCAAATGTATCTACTACTTCCCTTGACACTAATCATGCTTGCATACCACTAATAAATAATGCTGGGACTACCGACAGCGTCTCCTTATTCAACGACGATGACCACCCGCGATTTCCTCAGAGCCATCACCAAACTAATAAAATACGACGACGAACGAAAACTCCAACGGAAGCACACTTACAACTTCAACCACTTAAAAAATTAAGGACTTTGTTCCAAAGGCCATTTCAAGAAGTAGGACGTTTCCGGATGAAGGAACATCGCCCCAGACGCTCTCTGCGCCTGCGGTTACACACAGGACAACACCACGGAAAACACCCAGAAAGACGCGGAAGCACTTCTTGCACGCCGCCAGCACACAGGCATCTAGCCACCATCTCTCAAAAAGCACGCATTCTAGATACAATGCATCTGTCGCAGCTACGACTCAGAATCCAACGCATGAGACATCCAACCTTCCAGCGCTACAAGAACTCCAAACCGTGTTCGTTTTTCGCTACTATCCAGGCTGTGTCATCAACGTTTTCCACGTCGAATGCTTGGTTACGCTCTCCAGAACGCAACAGCCAACCTCGCCCACCTGAGGTCTCCTAGATGTTACTGGACTGCCTTTCCTGTGAACGTTTTTGTGTAAGTGTATGGAACTGCCGTGTTACATGGAACTACTCCATTTTGTGATATTTTTTTCCCTATGATGAGACACAACTTCTTCACGCTTCATAGTTTGTAGCTCAGGCATTCTTCCGGGGGGAGGGGGAATCCTGTGATGTAGGAAGGCAGTGACCGATGGTAGAGGATGAGGAAGAAGTCAGAATGGAATAAACATGGCGTATGAGCCAGGCCACATCTCCCATTCATCATAGCGATATATATATATATATATATATATATATATATATATATATATATATATAAATATATATATATATGTATATATATATATATATATATATATATATATATATATATATATATATATATATATATATATATATATATATATATATATATATATATATATATATATATATTTCACGGCTGGTTATTTTTTCACCCACTTTCACCCACATACAGTACATTTGTTCTAATAACTTCCCCTATACATTCCTTGGCATTATTGTCTGTTAGATCTCACAAATATTGTGTCAAAACACGGAAAAACGAGCCTTTAGGTATACACTTCTTTCCCTTATATATATATAAAAAAAGAATATATATATATATATATATATATATATATATATATATATATATATATATATATATATATATATATATATATATATATATATATATATATATATATATATGGGATATGGCACAACGGGAGCGTTGTCAACAAGGATAAATATATTTATTTCCCAACAGTTTCGGGAGGGGACCTCCCTTCATCAGGGGATGAGTTATCAGGGGATGAGTATCAGGGGATGAGTCATCAGGGGATGAGTATAACTCATCCCCTGATGAAGGGAGGTCCCCTCCCGAAACTGTTGGGAAATAAATATATTTATCCTTGTTGACAACGCTCCCGTTGTGCCATATCCCATACCTTCACGAAGACTAACTGGCCCATTGAATTATTACTCCCACTATATATATATATATATATATATATATATATATATATATATATATATATATATATATATATATATATATATATATATATATATATATATATATATATATATATATATATATATATATATATATATATATATAACATCTTTGGCAAGGCGTTTTTTAAATCAACATAATCATATATAATTGACCATGTTACGAAAGTGACCATGTCTGGGTGCATAACTGCAACTTAGATGCCGGCCAACAGATCGTTGTTTTTTACTTCAATTGATCCTTTAATTCATCGTGTTCTTATTACTTCTAAATGTTAGCGTATATAATTAGCAGTGCGTATATAATTAGCGGTGTCTTGCAAACATAGGTGCCACTTCCCGGTGCGGCGTACATACTACACAGGTTGCCAGCAGACAGCGGCATATGATTAAATGCAGTCTATTAGGTCTTGCGTTCATCGTTTACTCAACGTTATACTAACCCGGGGACAACTTTCTGTGGCAATGTAGGGAAGGCTACGTGGGTGGATCTACACTGCTCCTGTACTCCTCCGCGAAGTAGTCCGGTTAGGCTCGCGTTTCGAATGACGGCCGCGTTCATGTAATGCCAGTGCACACGATTTGATACGTCTGCTTACCCAGCCATTTGTGAGAGAAATCTGACACAGGCTTCTTGCGCGAGTCGTCAGAATAGCTGGAGGGTGGCCCGCGCTCAGCAAGAGACGAAGACGCCATTTCGACTGTGAGGTGCACGAAAAACGTGCGACGTTTTCAGACGTGCAAAAAGGCAAAATGACTCTTCAGGAAGCAGCAGAAAATATGTGTATGTCCTCCGCGCGTGCACCGTCTTTTTATAAACAGCGTCTAGTAGAAAATAATGTTCTTCTTTTTATTACTTTCACGCGGAAAACATGAACTCCTTCGTGGCAGTGTTCTGCAGCGGCGGCACATGCCCACTTTGGCTCCCTATAGCCTTCCCTTCATTGCCACAGAGAGTTGTCCCCGAGTATATCTAGTAAATGATTTAAATAAGCACGGACAGATTAGATTATGTTGTCTAGATGATCTCCGCGTCCGTGCAGTTTGTACTTACAGCTACGACGCATTATTACGAAGTATAAACACAGGTGAACACAGAGAGCGGTAACAGACATTCAAAAACGTTTTTCTAGATTAAAACGAAAATTAATTTGATAAGACTTTCTGAGTAACATAGGCGATGAAGTTTCCCAGTAAGTTTTTAGTAAGCATATTTTTATGAGGAGCGCCTCAGTGTTGAAGTTACGACCAAACATGTGCAAAAATGTTTGTCGCCATCATTTTACTTTATTTCGTACCATATACGTCAGAAATTAATTTTAATCTACAGTAAAGTATCATCACAATGTGCTAATGCCAACTATCGCATATCGCTTCATGTTGTCATTTTCTCGAAGAAAATTCTAATATCGACCACAATCTCCATAATCGAGGATGCATAAAAAACCAATGAAAGCGCAAAAGTTCATTAAATTTACTTTTGAGTAAAAACCCTACCATCGTTCTAAAGACAGCAATTAGTCTTAACCGAATTTAAAAAGAATGAATTTTTCTACAACGTCTTCACGAGCCATAGTTTTGAGCTTTCCGAAAAAATTAACGAGAAACTTGCGATAGTTGATTGATTTGATTGATTTGTGGGGTTTAACGTCCCAAAACCACCATTTGATTATGAGAGACGCCGTAGCGGAGGGCTCCGGAAATTTTGACCACCTGGGGTTCTTTAACGTGCACCAAAATCTGAGTACACGGGCCTACAACATTTCCGCCTCCATCGGAAATGCAGCCGCCGCAGCCGGGAATCGAACCCGCGATCTGCGGGTCAGCAGCCGAGTACCTTAGCCACTAGACCACCGCGGCGGGGCGAAGCTTGCGATAGTGTATCTATAGAAACCTTATCAGCAAAAAAAAATTGTTTTGGGGAGAACTTTTTGCTTTAGGTAGATAGTTGTGCATTTTTTTCAAGGATTTTGCGGACAATCGAGGAAAAAGAATGACAGTTGGGGTGGAATGACCGTTGTATGATCAAACCTTTGGGTCAACGACGTTTCAAACAATTGCTGAGCTTTTACACTAGCCAAAATTATCAGAAAGATATAAAATGGTTTAAAAATGATTTTCGATACTGTTAATTATTACCATACTGTGTTTTACGTGTTTCCATGTTTCCGTTTGTTTCTCGTGTTTCGGTAACTCTCAACCTTCTTTCTTTTGTGATCGAAACAGTTTTACTTGAAGGAGGCGCACTGGCCCAGTCACTGTTGTTTATATATCTTCATGAACTCTTGTTTATTTCGGTAATTTAATGCGTATCGTCGCCGACATTATCGAGAAAAGTGACAGACATGAAGGATTTCTATAGGTCAGCCAGGCGCGTTCTTGCCAAGAAACAGGGCGCTATCGGAAGGCTTCACACCACGTCCACTACGCAACGCCGCGCACCCGTTCGATTTCTCAGGGCGTATTGCCCGGCATATTGGTATAAGGATTGCGCCACGCATCGCGGCACGCACAGCTCTACACTACGTCGTCCATACATTTCTTATCACTCCGCTTCTTCCACTCACCGTATCTCCCGCTCAATCACTGTCGCTATGTTACCGTCTCGCCACACCTTTTGACACTGTTCCCCTCGCGTGTCCCTTCTCACTCTGCTCTATAAAAGAGGTTCACGTCAATCAGCTCTTTCTATCGCCAGAAACTTTCTGTCCTTGTTTCGAGTAAGTGACGTGTTTGCACGCTGCATGGCTAGGTGGAGTATGCTGGCCAAACCCGCCGGCACCATCCAGACTCCATTGAAGCCCGCGTTGTCTTCATATAACAAGACGGGAGCACCTGCGGTTCGCACTGTTTCGTTTGCCCCAATCTCTCTCGTACTTTCGTTACGCCATCGGATCGCACGCGATCGTTACGCCAGCGTCCAGCGGCGAACGACAACCCAACCCCGATCACCAGCCAACTAACCGCACCTCGTGTTTCTTTCTTTTGGTGCCGATATCTCCTCGTCTAGGCGAGAATAAATGCGCCGTGGTGACGGTTTGCAAAGGCCATTCACGATCGAGGACTGAGGCACGGGCTTTAACGCCTACGTGTACACTTACTCGTTGTTGTATATAGAAGTGCATAAGGCCCTGTAAGACTGTCCGGAATGGTGTGTAGATGCGGCTCGGATCGCGTTTCACCTGCGTTTGCTTACTGGTCCCCCGGGATGCTGGCTTTTGTAACAGTTCGGAACGATGTCCCCGCCGGCTTTGATGCCCGGCCTACCCACCCGAATAGAAAAGTTAGGTGAAAGTTCTAAGGTGACAAGAGTTCGCTGGCAGTGTACGCCTTGGTTTAGTCATTCAATATGGCCTCACAGGTCAAATCAATGAATAAAATACGTGATGCACTTGGTTTGTTAGTGCTCAGTTCCACAGAAGACGCATTGGAAAGATGAAATAAAATGAACAAACGCGTCTAAGTTCTCGTATGGCAGAGTAGACGGTTATGTCGAACGACATTACCTTACACTCTCACCTTTCAACTAATGAAGGGGTCTCAAACTAACCTCAAATGTTATCCCACAAGGGTCGGGCCAGTGACGAAGGTGGGAACAAAGGGGAAGGGGGCGGGATAATTTTCAAGAATTTTCAAGAAATCTTGCCATTTCAAAAGAAACTTTGCGTATGTCTCCTATACAGGTCATTTCTGAAAAAATATTTGGTTCCAGAATTCAGAAATTTTCATTCGATGGAGAGGGGCTTCGATTGCTTAAGGCTTGCAAAGAACACCTTTTCTGGTCACTTTTATTTGGTAGAACACCATCTTCCATCAAAATTTAGGGGGGTGGGGGGCAACCTCGCCCTGGGCCACCCCTCTTACTACGGGCCTGCCAAGAACATGTCGATACCAATCTGCAATATCAATGAAACATAGGCGCCGGTTCTGAAATATAGTTTTTGTTTCACGGATATACTTTATGACGTGATAACTGCATTTGCGTGCCCTCATGAAAACAATACTTCAGACCGGTCACGATTGTGCAGATCACCAGTATACCTATTAGGCTAAAGAAAAAAGAATGTAGGGCGAAAACAGTCAATTGGGGGCCGCGGGCTACGTGTTTGAATCCTCTGATTGATTGATTAAAACTTTACTTTTGTCCTGAGAAGACGCAGGGGAGACCCCGCGCCACCCGGCTAATCCCACGTAGGGACCATCAAGCCGAGCTTGGCAGCCCATTCACGGGTACTCTGGACGGCCAGGGTTTGATCTTCAGGTTCGGGGCTGCGTAAGAGCGCAGCCCACCTGTCCTCGCTGAGGGCAGGGCTGATAGCTTCACATTCCCACAACACATGATTGAATGTTGCTAACAGTCCACAAGCGGGGCAATCCGCACTGGTTTAAAAGAAGATCGTAAACGTAACACAGGTGTCTTCTTTCATTTCTGACAAATGGGCACCACGTTCTTCAGCATCAGTATCTCCAGTCTTACCTAAATTCGCGTTTATACCCCCGTATAGTCATTCGTATTCCATGGAAGTATCATTCACACACCATTTCTATACATATTGATCAGAGGCATGAATTACGTAAAAGTGTCTTTACCCCTCCATCCACCCGCCAACACTTTCAATGAAGTTCTTGATAAATATATCTTATGTTGTGTTCTTTTTCAAGAAAAAAAATGTTCTTACTCCTTTCCAATTACTCACAACTCGTATTTCATGGTACTACATCAACAAAAGGCACCGATAAAAGAACAGATTACGTGAGATGTTGGTCTCAACGAGCATTGAAACTATGGTCGAACAATTTACTTCTCTGCTAAAGACTATTGAGTCGACTCACTCGGACACACTCGCTCAGACACACATCCAGCCGTCAGTCTGAGTCTGAGTGAGTCCCGGTGAGCAACACTATATATGGTGACATTGAGTCCGAGTGATTCCACTTGAAGAAGGTTTTTGTGGGTGTGAGTTCGAGCAAGCCCGACTCGGGCAATTTTTCGTGAGCCTGAGTAAGTTGATAAGCGCGATGAGTGAGTCTGGGTGAGTTCCGCAATTTTCACCGACCTGTGGCACCATCAGAGCTCTGCCCAACGTTGTTTTTTTAGGGGCGAAGCTCCTTAGGGCGTGGGCTGTGCGTCCCCTGTAGCCTGCATGTAGCCACCTCTAGTTTAGTTCTTGCAGTGTTCACTAGATGGCGGTACCGTCCCCTGTATGTAGCCACCTCTAGTTTAGTTCTTGCAGTGTTCACTAGATGGCGGTACCGTCTTCTGTATGTAGCCACCTCTCGTTTAGTTCTTGTAGTGTTCACTAGATGGTGATACTTGTAGCTGATGATGAAAAGATGCAAGATGTTATAAACTAGAAAGCGGTACTTGTAGTTGATGAAAGACGCGAGATCTTATAAAATAGGAATGATGTCACATATGGCGCGTGTCATTGGTTGAAGGCAATCGTTCGATTTAGTGCGGCGACGTACGCTGGGGGGAGCGATGTAATAAAATCGAGTGGGCAAAATGTACAGAGGATTCATGGTTTACCAGGTTTACCTCCGGAGCTTCGCCCACTCATCATCATTCACTTCGTGGATATGGCGGAATTTTTTTTTTCAATTCATAACTTCGAACTATTTGTGTGAATCTCCTTATTGCAAAGAAAAAAAAACGTGGAGCACGTGAGCACTTTGTCTTTGAAAGTTCAACGCAGTAGCGTAACCCAATCACGTGCGCATCGCATTCTCAAGTGCTCTAGCCCGGCTTCGTAATAATAACTGAGAGGGTTTGACGTCCCAAAACCACTATATGATTATGAGAGACGCCGTAGTGGAGGGCTCCGTCAATATAGACCACGAGGGGTTATTTACTCTGCCGCTAAATCTAAGCACACGGGACTCAAGCTTTTTCGCCTTCCTAGGAATTGCAGCTGCCGCGGCCCTGATTTGATCAGGTGACCTGCGAGTCAGCATCCGAGTGCGTTAGCCACTAGACCACCGTGGTTGGTGTCCAGGCTTAAATTTTCGGTACTTTCTTGAAACACAAGGTAAGGAAACGAACATTGGTACATTGACACAATGGAACACTGGAACGCTGCGCGTATTGCTAAACTAGCAAGACGCGCAGCGTTTACGCTAAGTTTACGCTAAGTTCACGCTAAGTTCACGTTCACGCTAAGTTCACGCTAAGTTTAGCGTGAACACAAGTGTTCGACTCACCAGGCACAAAGAAGTTTGGACTGTACCCACCCCAAGAACTTTTTATGACAATCATTATCCTACAGACTACCAACAGATACATTATCCTCAATGATACATCTCTCAGATTTTATGCCCATTCTTTCCTTTTTATTATTGCTTTTCATGTTTCATGCCACTTCATGACCATACATTTGAATAACTTTCTTTTTATCTTAGCACTGCTTTCATAAACTTTTTGTATTTCTTTTTTGTGATGTTATACCTAAATGTTTATTTCATATTTGTTGTGCATGATTGACTGCCATTCCTGCTGCTTTGTCAACTTGTGAACGGGGTCAGGACCTCATCAAGCTCTTGAGCTTTTAGTCCTGTACTCCACCTTATCTAAAGGAAATAAAATGATTATTGATTGATTGATTGATTGATTGATATTATTAGCCGTTCAACCTATCCCCGAATGCCTACTGCATATACAGTTGTGCAGTGCTCACTACGTTATAATTCCTTCTTTGGCAAATCAGCGATGGGCACACAGCGCGCCTGTTTAGGGAAATGTGCGAAGCTACGCCGCTGCTCGCATTGTTGATGCTTTTGCTAATGATTAAATATGTGCTTTTGAAACACACACTCGTTGCGCAAATCACACGTTTTGACACCTTTGTGTTTGAAGGTATCTTTGACACGTTCGGCGCTTTTGCGGCGCATAATTGCATGCGCATGATTCCCCACAACACGACAGATTGTTTTCTCCCCCGAAGCAGTTTCAAGCAGTGGCATCGTTTTGTGGTTGAACACCTGCTAGTCACGATGGGGTCAGTGGCCTAATTCTCACTCGAACCAAAGATTCTAACATTTATTTTAATTGCATCTTTCTCGTCACAGAAAACGTTCATTTTTCCTTCGCAATGCCCACAACAACGCTGATGGAAATGCGGGTACTACGGAGGAGCGAGCTCTAGAACCCTCTCGCGTTAATAAAGCGTTTTCTATAGAACTTTTCTGTAATTACGTACATGCACTGGAAGCATAACGTGGCGTTGTGTTTAAAGGCTGGTGCACACCGGCGACTAGCAGCAGTCGCGCGACCATTTGCGACCGGCGACCAAAAAGCGACTGATGTTCACACCGGCAGGGGCTGCATGCGAGCGACCGGAAGTCGCAAAAGCGGAGAGTCACGTCCGGATCTCGTTATCAGCGAGAGCTCTAGAGACCGGCGCCAATCAACTGAGCACCGTCAGCTGAGTGAGCGGAGCAAACCGGGCACACCGCATTTATTGTTTTCGCCCGTTCTCGCACAGCGTTCCCAACAGCGTCAAGTTCGATTCAAGCGAAGAACACGACATTGTCATGGTGCTGATGCGCTGTGCCATGGTGTCAGCGCTAGCATCACAGATGCCTCCAAAGAAAAAAAAATAGGAAAAATTATCTCAATTATGCCAGGATATACGTAGCGTTAGCAACGGTTCAGCTGATTATTCATAGCTTTCCAGATATCATGCTTAAAGCTGTTCCAATGACACACACATGGTATACGTATTACGTGGCACATGTATACTTATTTTGCCGGGCAACTAGTTCGGGATCCGATGAGTTAAGGTTCTCTGCTCTAGTGCACCGGTGAGCAGCATTTGCACTCTCCTTCTTCATGGCTATACCACAGTGGCAAACGCCAGTCAGAGGCGCTATCAAGCGGCTCCAGCGCAGTGTCAGATGGCGACTGCACAGGTAAGGCGCACGCGTCAGCGTCCATATGTCTACCAAGGCTATGACGGCACTCCTCTGGAAAGCCCACACCGGCGGCGAGTCGCGCGCGGCCGCGGCCGAGTGCGAGGGAGGTGCCGGCTCCGGTGCGTGACACCACTGATCTTCTGCGCAGCGCATCGAATTGCGCGCACACCAGCGGCTGCCACGCACGGCGGCGGCGGAGTATCATTGCGCAGGCGCAGACCAGTGCCATGCGAAATTGGCTCAGCGAGGCCAGTGTAGCTAACGCTACAAAAACTGGTGGTGGGTGTGACCATCCTTTCAATCGCTGGAGTTGGCTGGCCATGCAAGCCGCCTACCTTCCGAGTTGTGCTGAGACGACGAGGAGTATTTCCGAGAGTCATACCTATTCAGAAACGGTCCTTGAAATTATATTGACTTGCCACAGCCTACAATACAGCACAAACGCCTCTCGAACGTGGTGTCTTAAGTCGTTGCCAAGGCATGAAGCACAAACGCGTTCAAACACGCTGCATTGAAGGCGGTGAAAAATCAAGTTCAAGACAATAAAACGATTCTGAACACGGGGAAAAAGATAGTGCACAATTTATTTTCTCTTTACTTTACCTTCTTGCGAATACCGCCACGTAATTTCGACACTTTGCTCGAGCTGCTGTGCCCCGCCATCTCCAAGCCAACTATTCCGCGGTGGCCATGGTGCCACAGAGCCAGAGGAACGCACTCGTTTGTATCTGGCGGCAGGAAGCCAGCGCAATGAAAAAACAAAAGAACCAAAATTTAGCATCGCTGATTGGTTCCAGCAGCTTTGCGACTGCAGTCGTGCGACTGAAATATCGGTCAGGAAGCGACTAGCCAAAGCAGTCGCTTTGCGATCGTTTGCAACCGTTAGCGACTGTTGGCGACCAGTCGCAAATGCTCGCGCGACCACTGCTAGTCGCCGGTGTGCACCAGCCTTTAGAGTGTCCTTGCATGATTCTTAGCATGATACTCTGA
Organism: Rhipicephalus microplus; assembly: GCF_043290135.1. NCBI lineage: Eukaryota > Metazoa > Arthropoda > Arachnida > Ixodida > Ixodidae > Rhipicephalus > Rhipicephalus microplus. The sequence continues at coordinate 127,650,592 of NC_134705.1, forward strand.
AGCGCACGTTTTTCAAGCGGCGCACACGCACTTGTATTCAACAACAACAAAGAGAGAACTAAATGAAAACAAAGAGGAAAATTGGCTGCTGCTTAAGCACACAGTTTCATAAATATTTATTTCTGACCTTTAAAAAGACTTCTATTTTTGATGCTGCATGAAACTGCAAAATCCGCATCAGGTCATACTAAAATTACGCCAACTCGGGTGCTGTATAACTTGCTCCGATGCAAAACATGCTTTTAGGGGCGAAGCTCCTTAAAGCGGCACCCGTTCATCCCTCCTACTAGTGCGTAACATGTTTTGAAGATTTGGAGCAAGTTTAGTCCTTGCAATGTCCGCTGGGTGGCGGTGCTTCTATATGCGGAATATATGATGAAAAGTTGCGAGATGGTGGCACTTTGAGTGTTGACTAGATGGACGAATGGACACACAGGCAGATGCATGGATGGACGCACGGATGGCTGCACGGACGGATGGACGCATAGACGGACGCATGGGTGGATGCATGGACTAACGCAGGGACGGACGCACAGATGGACGTGTGGACGCACGAACAGACGCACGCACGGACAGGTGGATGGACGCATGCACGGTCATACAGACGGACGCATGGACGGACGGAAGCAAGAACGAATGAACGGACGGATGCTTCGCCCCACTCTCCATCATTCACCCCGTGGCTATGCTGCCATTTTTTTTTCGCCAAATGATCAGCAGCCACCCCGCAGCGCTAAGCCCTTCCTGTGTTCCAGTTATCATGCAACGGCCATGAGTACATGCATAATTGGATACCTCGTTGCAAAGAACGTGTAACTGCTCGCTCGTGGCCAACACGTTATGTGAACGACAGATCAAGGCCAGCTTATCTTCCAAACGTGTTTGTGCGTTCAACCTCACCTCTAGGAGAAGCAACTGTTGAGGTTTTACGTTGTGAAACTTCGGCATGCTTGAAAGGGACACAACATCAGGATGCAACTAGAACGTGTTGTTGCACTAGTTGGTTTATTCTCAAGAAATATTAAAGACGCAACCCACATCGACAAAAAAGGATGGTAGGGTCAGGATAGTGCGTCAACTTGAAACTAACCTTATTTGAAAAAAAAAGCTACTTTTTATATGCATGCAGACAAGTGCGCAGGCAAGTGTTTTACCCCTCTAGCTGGCCATTGTCAGATGATCCCTCCCGATTTTCTCAGTGTATACAAACCTAATAATAATAATAATAATAATAATAATAATAATAATAATAATAATAATAATAATAATAATAATAATAATAATAATGTAAAGGGGGTTTATTGAAGGACTCAGCAAGCGGGTGGTAGCTCTAAAGGAAGGCAGGCGAACCCAGATGACGGTGCTTGATCGCCGATCTCGTGCCTTTTTCTTGTGCTGGTGATAGCTGACCTGATGGTATCAACGTCTTTCTTATTCACTACAATTACCCCCGGCGAAAAAGTTGAAGCCATCCTGGCGATCTAACACGTGGGGACAAGCGGGTCAAAGTACGGCTTGAGACGGTTTACGTGAACGATATCACGTCCACGCCGACGACGGTCGCTCGGTGACTTGAGGGGTTCAATGGCGTAGTTCACAAGTGAAGTACGCTAGACCACGCGGTAGGGACCATGATAATTGGAGAGTAGTTTGGGTGATACACCAGGGGCACAGGGCGTACATGAAGCCATACAAGTGCTCCAGGAACGAACGTTGGTGCACAACGATGGTCGTCGTCACGGATCTCCTTCTGGCGCTGTTGGTCGGATGTAGTAAGCCGCTTGGCTAGCTTGCGGCACTCTTCTGCGTAACGAGCGGCTTCCGAGACAGGCTTGTATTCGGAGGGATCTGGCGAGTATGGCAGTAAAGTGTCGATGGTGTGTGATGGTTCGCGACCGTACAGGAGAAAAATAGGGAAAACCCGGTAGTGACTTGCGTAGCGGTGTTATACGCGTATGTAACAAATGGGAGAACGAGGTCCCAGTTTGTTTAATCAGAAGCGACATGCGTAGCGAGCATGTCCCCCAGAGTACGTATAAACCGCTCAGTCAAGCCGTTCGTCTGTGGGTGGTAGGCTGTACTCTTCCGGTGAACCATATGGCACTGTTGAAGAAGTGCTTGTATTACATCGGAGAGGAAAACACGCCCTCGGTCACTGAGGAGTTCTCGAGGAGGACCATGACGAAGCACAAAACGATTGAGTATGAAAGTTGCGACGTCTTGTGCTGCAGCTGTGGGGAGAGCAGCAGTTTCAGCGTACCATGTTAGATGATCCACTGCCACGATAGCCCATCGGTTGCCTGCCGTTGTTAATGGTAGTGGTCCGTAGAGGTCAATTCCTACTCGGTCGAATGGGCGGTCTGGGCATGGAAGTGGCTGCAATGAACCTGTTGCAGGATGTGGCGGGCTTTTCCGCCGCTGACATTCGTGGCAGCCGCGAATGAACTGGCGGACGAAGGTAAACATTCCGCGCCAGTAATACCTTTTCCGTAGGCGCTCGTAGGTCTTGAAAACACCGGCGTGAGCACATTGCGGGTCGGAATGAAACGACGCGCAGATGGTAGAGCGCAGCGTTCGGGGAATGACTAGTAGCCATTTCCTACCATCTGCTGAATAGTTGCGCTGGTACAAAAGGCCATCCCGAATACTGAAGTGCGGAGCCTGGCGGCGCAGGGTTCGAGTGGTTGGAAGTGTCGGTGCCTCAGATAACGCGTCAAGAAGCGAAGCGATCCATGGGTAATTGCGTTGTGCAGAAGAGATGGTGTCCTCGTCAAGCGCTGACAACGTGTTGTCCGAGAAAACAGATGCGATGTTCGGAGATAGGGGAGATCGTGACAGTGCATCAGCATCGGCATGCTTGTGGCCGGAACGATATACTACGCGAATGTCATATTCTTGAAGCCGAAGAGCCCAACGAGCAAGACGACCCGATGGGTCCTTAAGCGAAGATAACCAGCATAATGCGTGGTGGTCCGTTACTACATCAAAAGCACGGCCATAAAGGTATGGGCGGAACTTGACAAGCGCCCAAACGATCGCCAAGCATTCCTTCTCGGTGACGCTGTAGTTTGATTCAGCCTTGGTAAGAGTTCTGCTGGCGTAGGCGACGACATACTCGGCGAATCCAGGCTTGCGTTGCGCGAGAGCCGCACCGAGGCCGACACCACTGGCGTCGGTGTGGACCTCAGTTGCTGCCGTAGGATCGTAGTGACGCAGTATTGGTGGCGAAGTGAGGAGACGACGAAGGGTACAGAAGTCTTGGTCACACTCAGAAGACCATGACGAAATATCAGTGGTGCTGCCTATAAGTTTGCTCAAAGGCGCTATGATAGAGGCGAAGTTGCGCACGAACCGGCAAAAGTAGGAGCATAACCCCACGAAGCTCCGTAACTGCTTCATAGTCGTTGGTTTGGGGAAGTCGGCGACAGCACGTAACTTAGCCGGGTCTGGGAGTATACCGTCCTTTGATACGACGTGTCCGAGAATCGTAAGTTGCCGAGCAGCGAAGTGACACTTCTTGAGGTTGAGTTGGAGCTGTGCATTCTTCAGGCACGTGAGGACGTGTTTGAGGCGCTCGAGATGTGTTCCAAAGTCTGGCGCAAAGACGACTATATCGTCGAGATAGCAGAGACAGATTTGTCATTTCAAACCCCGAAGAACCGAGTCCATCATGCGCTCGAAGGTGGTGGGTGCATTGCAGAGACCGAAGGGCATGACATTAAACTCATACAGACCGTCCGGTGTCACGAAGGCTGTTTTTGGTCGATCGGCATCTGCAAGGGGGACCTGCCAGTACCCTGAGCGCAAATCTAATGATGAAAAAAACTCGGCACCTTGTAAAGTATCAAGGGCATCGTCAATCCTGGGTAAAGGATACACGTCTCTTCGAGTGATCTTATTTAGGCGCCGGTAATCCACGCAGAAGCGAACGGAACCATCCTTTTTTTTAACGAGCACTACAAATGAGGCCCATGGACTTTGTGAAGGTCGAATGACGCCACGTTGCAGCATATCGTTCACCTGTCCGGTAATAACTTGGCGTTCCGCCGCAGAACAACGATATGGTCGCTGTCGTAGTGGCGCATGGGAGCCGGTATCGATGTAATGTAGAGTGGTAGAAGTGCGGCCAAGTGAAGGTTGAACAACATCGAAAGATTCGCGGTACTGGTACAGCAGTTGGAGGAGTTCAGATCGTTCAGATGGTGACAGTCCGTCTGCGATCGCCGAATCGAACACTTTTGAACCCTGTAGATGAGAGTGGTTAAGAGCACTGACGGCGGCGAGGTCACTTTGGAATGATTCTTGCGGCACGGTAAAAATTTGTTCGTTATCAATGGGCTGTACGCATCCAAGAGACTCGCCTTTAAACAGTTTGATGGTATGCGGAAAGGGATTGGTAAGGCAGAGAGCACTGGCTCCATTAGAAATTGAGAGGGCTGAATAAGGGAGCAGAAGTGGTTTCCGACTTAGAAAGAGGCTTGATGGCTCGAAAAATGCTACTTCATCACGCATGCCGTCGGAGACCACAGGGAGCAAAACAGCTGTTTTCGGTGGAATGTCAGTGTCTTCTTTGACAACTAGCTTGTGCGCGGCTTGATTAGTGTGGTGGTAGGGCTGGTCGAAGAACGGAAGCAGTTCAAGTTCGGAACGGGCACAATCTATAACGGCACGATTACGGGATAGGAAATCCCAGCCAAGTATGATGTCATGAGAGCACGAGGAAAGGACGATAAACTCAACAATGTAGTGGTCCTCCGCAATTTTGAGTCGAGCAGTGCAGGCGGCTATAGGTCGAACAGGTTCTCCATTTGCTGCACGTAAGAACATATCAAGCGGCGTGGTCACCTTTCGGAGCTTGCGGCAAAGTTTGGCGTCTATAACAGACACAGCGGCACTGGTATCCACAAGAGCGTATGCATGGGCGCCGTCTACAAAAACTTCGACGATATTTGACGGCAAGGTGCGAGGACTTGAAGATTTCGATAGCGCAGTTCTTGCCCCTTGAACTGCGACGGCTAGTTTCCCTCATTTTGAGGGGCTGGTCGTGGACGCATGGGTGACAAGGAGCGTCGATTGGGTGAAGGTGAGCGACGAGACGAAGTTGCTGGATAGTCACGGGAAGACGTGTTTGACTGACGATCGGAACTTTCATAACCAAAAGGTGGTCGGTCCATGTAGTTGCTTCCTGGTCGGACGTCTGTGTAGGCGGGCACGCGACGACGGCAGTATCGGGAAATATGGCCAGGTCCGCCGCACGCAAAACAGATCGGCCGGTTATCGCGCGTTCGCCAGGAATTTGCAGCAAGGGGTGCCGCCCACGCGGCATACGACTGAGTCGAGGCTGTGGTAGAGAGGGGAGGAGCCCATGCGACGGAAGACTGAGTAGGAGCGGTGACATGCGGCAGTCCATTGAACGGCAAGGGCTGGTGTGGCTGCTGCCTCTTTACTGCGTCAGCATAAGTAAGAGGCGCGGCGACAACTTGCTGCTGAAAGGGCACTGGTATAGCCTCGGCAATCTGGTCCTGAAGTGCATGTCGGAGCATGGCAGCTAACGGTGTCGGTGGTTGCTCTTGCTGCTGCTGCGGGAGCTCTTGGCGCTGACAAAACGGCAGGAGGGAAAGCTGACGTGCGACCTTCTCACGCACAAAGTCTTTCATTTGTGCTAGGAGGCGGGAGTGGTCAGGTACGACGTCCAGTGCAGCGAGTGGTTGGTTAGGCTGAAATGGACGACGGGTGAGAGCTCGTTGCCGTCGCAATTCGTCGTAGTTCTGGCACAGAGTTATCACTTTAGACACCGTGCCAGGAGACTTCGCAAGGAGCATTTGAAAGACGTCGTCATCAACACCTTTCATAATGTGCTGGATCTTGGCACTTTCGCTCATTGCGGCATCGATGCGCTTGCAGAGATCGAGTATATCTTCGATATAGGCGGTAAACGTTTCGCCAGGTTCTTGTGCCCGTGAGCGCAGGCGTTGTTCGGCGCGCAACTTCCGCACGGCAGGGCGACCGAAAACCGAGGATATTGCCTGCTTGAAAGTGGCCCAGTTCTCGAACTCGGATTCGGGGTTTGTGTACCACAGTTTCGCCACATTAGCCAAGTAAAAGTTGACGGTGCTCAATTTAGCAGCGTCATCCCACCTGTTTGGTCCACTGACTTTTTCGTAGGACGACAGCCAGTCCTCGACGTCCTGGTCTTCGGCGCCCGAAAAGATCGGGGGGTCTCGCTGGTGAACCGGGCCGGGGCAAGTAGGAGCCGCGAGAGGTGCTGTCTGTTGGGCAGCGTCAACTTGCATGGTCGACGGCAGGGTGCGGGATCGGAGTTCCAGGGTGTAGGTGATGCGGTTACCCCGCACCTCCACCAAATGTAAAGGGGGTTTATTGAAGGACTCAGCAAGCGGGTAGTAGCTCTAAAGGAAGGCAGGCGAACCCAGATGACGGTGCTTGATCGCCGATCTCGTGCCTTTTTCTTGTGCTGATGATAGCTGACCTGATGGTATCAACGTCTTTCTTATTCACTACAATAATAATAATGGGGATTTCGCGTCCTAAATATCACGATATGATTATGAAAGACGATTGCAGCTTGAATATTTGGGACTTCTCCCAAAACCGTATACTCACGCTCTCTGTGGAACATTCGCGCCAGGCCTTTGACTGAAGTTTATCATGGCCCAGTGGCTCGCCTTGTTGCGTAATAAAATCTCACTAGAGCAAATGGAGAAGCGATACCTATCTGACTTCCTTTTAGCTATATAGATTTGCTCTTGCGTACCGTTGAATAATTTCGCAAGGACTATAACATGGGGTGGCTCCGAGCATGCGTTCATTAACGGCGATCTTGGTGTCATCATGGTATATCACTAGATTAGCCATTTTTATCGCGTCGAGGAAATTCTAGTCACACGTGCGCTGCGACTAAAAAAAGAAAAGTGCAGAAATTCACGTGAAGTTCGTCCGCCATCTACGAAAGCACGTCATTTCGGAGTAGACTGGTGCTTCTCACCATAAAGTTTTGGCTCATTAATTAGACGTTACTGCAATTTAGCTGCGCGTTTTGGCAACTGTGTCTACTGTTTGTTTGTTTGTTTTCTTTTCCAGTTTCTACGCCTTCGAAACGACCTGCCCACGCTTTAATGCCTTAAGGCGGACGGTACCAGAAAGATTAATCTAGCGGTGCTTTACAGAATAACCTTGCCGGTCTCTACTTGCCTAGCAGCGGTTCGTCTTTCGTGCAGATCATGATACGAATTCACGTTTCCTTTCGCAAGCTCTGGCGTTGAGTGAAGAACACCACAGTGACTATATCCATTACAACGTCTATACTGCTGTGTCATTAACGAGTGAACCGGCATCTGCTAATGAAGAAAGCATTTACTCTAACGCTTCGCAAGCTTTTACTCAATCTACGCCCACGATCTCGCACATGTAGTTTCGAGTCATGGCAGTTGAGAAGCCTTGCGAAACAACGCCTGTGGGCTTCACATTTGTATTTGTCTGTGATTGTAGCTTTCCTTGCGAATATTAACAAATAGTATTTGCTCTGGCCATACTTTCGCGCACACTCCTTTACCTTGAGCTTAAAACAGATGGGTAGTACTCCGTATGCTAAACTACACTGAGGCAAAGATAGGCTCTTTAACGGCAATCTTTGTTCACAAGAAAGCAGCCATTGAGCTCTGCAATGATAGCGAAGGAACTGTGTTGCTGACTTTCTGGATTGATTGATTAATTTATTTATTGGTTCGTCAATTTCATCATTCGTTGATTCATTCATTCATTCATTCATTCATTCGTAAATAACGTCACTGGAATCGTGAACAGCAGAAATATAGAGCTGTCCACCGCAATAATTTTTCTAAAATCACTATTGATTTATACCTTAGAACCATTTTCTCTTTATTGTCGCCAGTATGTCATACTGCTTAAGATTAATAAAGAGGCATAGTATGGTTTGCTGGATGAAGTCTAAGAATGGTAGATGCAGGGGACGTTGCGTCCAATGCATCAAAGGGACACTAACGGCAAGCAACATTTTATGTCAGAGTGAAAGCTGAAAGTATGACGCCTAAATCGGCCATATTTTTAACAGCAGTGTCCAAATTACCGAGAAATTAAGTTAAAGAATCACACGGTGTGCGCCATGAGTGAAACGCACATATTGTAAATGATCCCGATGACCTGAAAGGGCCTGACAACAAATATTCACTAGCCCCGCCGCGGTGCTCTAGTGGCTAAGGTACTCGGCTGCTGACCCGCAGCTCGCGGGATCCAATCGCGGCTGCGACGGCTGCATTTTCAATGCAGGCAAAAATGATGTAGGTCCGTGCGCTCAGATTTGGGTGCACGTTAAAGAATCCCAGGTTGTCGAAATTTCCGGAGCCTTCCACTACAGTGTGTCTCATAAGCAAATGGTGGTTTCGGGACGTTAAATCCCACAAATCAACAAATAATCACTAGTAATCTAACTAGCAGAAATAAAGAACAAACCTTCCAAGCATCAAGAGACGGGATAAAATGATACTGATCCGTTTTTGTTTGATTTATATAAAAAAGGAACCGCCTGGCGTAACTACAGGGAATGGTGGGAGCGGTTCCAAAGGTTCCTTTTCGCCTGGTTAGCTTGGATATTTGGTGCCATCTAGCGGGGCCCAATTCAACCAAGCAAGCAGAAAACTGTCGAATGGCTATTGTTGCTGCTGTAGCTGCCCCTACTTTCTCTTCGCTGCTACCAATGTCGGCGGCCGAGGGGTAAAGGCAGGCCACGTTGGGTACGGAGCCAGTGGTGTCACAAAGACTGCTTTAAGCAGGGTGATTTGAAGAGCGCTAACGTGATGCGGACCACCGAAACACGATTTTATTTCAAAATAAACACTTCCTTTGAACAAAAGCATCACAACAGGGTTCCTGAAGTGCTATTTAAACAATAAACGTCTACTTCATATTTGCACTTAGTGTCTCTTTAAGCAATGTGGTTCACTTAGCTAGTAGTCAAGGGGCACAGCTGGCTTGTCAAGGCCTTGCAAGGCTTGGACAGGTCCCCGGTAAAGGATCCGGTTTTCTCTTTGTGACTCAGTCAACTCAAAACTGGCGTGCCGTTTGGGGAAGGTAGAGAGGCCGCACTGTGCACCGGATATTTATGCCGCCGAGTCAAGGCAACACCACCTAGACTATTGGTGGTGTTGGTCAAGGGCACCCACACAAATCCTCCTGAGCGCTACGTTCTCTCTGTGAGTTAAACTGCCTGGAACGTTCAATCCACGTGGAGGCATGAGTGCATGCGTGGAACACCTGGGTGTTTGTTTGTGTAGGTAATCTGTTCGATAATGTATAAAAGGCGGTGATGCATGCACTCACGTAAACTCACGAAAAACAACACAAAAGAAGTATAACACTCTCTTCGTTGCCTTGCGAAAGGCTTTTGAGTGCAGCAAGTGTAGAAAAATTCATACCTAAAACACAAAAAAAACACGCTGATGCCACGTGACGTTTCTTTACCTTTCCTCGTCATCCCTCTTGCTCCAGAAAGAGCCAGTTTTATATGAACACAACCGCCCCGCCACGGTGGTCTAGTGGCTAAGGTACTCGGCTGCTGACCCGCAGGTCGCGGGTTCAATTCCCGGCTGTGGCGGCTGCATTTTCGATAGAGACGGAAATGTTGTAGGCCCGTGTGCTCAGATTTGGGTGCACGTCAAAGAACCCCAGGTGGTCAAAATTTCCGGAGCCCTCTACTACGGCGTCTCTCATAATCATATGCTGGTTTTGGGACGTCAAATCCCACGTATCAATCATCAATTATACGAACACAACCAACACCGACTAAATTTCAAGGTCGAATGGCTGCCGCAGTGACGTCAGAGGGTGGGGGTCCCGTTAGGCTGCGAATGCGGCGGAAAGCCAATGTTTCGTTCACGTTTTAGGAGAACCAACGCTCCCGCTGTCGCAGCTGCTGCGGCTAAATGGGGCCAAATAAAAGACGTCACTGCGGAAGCCCTTCGGCCTTGAAATTTAGTCGGTGTTGACACAACTGGACGGCACCCTCTCAATCGAAGAGCGAAGAATAATGAACTCTGTGTGGTAATTAAAACCATGAAACCAGGTAACGAAGTTTCAAAGCGACTCCTGAATTTCAATGTTGTGACGCAAACGTCACCAAAGTGTGTTTTCCGCCAAGGAATAAAACCCTTTTTTTTATTTTTTCGCTTCCATAAATATTAATTGACACAACGTTTTGTTTTATTCCTGGTAAAAATCTAGATGAGCCGAAAGGGCAAGCGGTGGAAATAGTTTCGAGGGAGCTGGCCGACCTCTCTATTCTAGGAGGGCAGGCACAGTTTGCGCAAATGATGATGGAATGCTCTCGGCACGAAATATGAATAGATTGAAAATGACGGCGTTGCTTTTGATGTATCGTTGTCGTGATTCACGAGAGTCTTCGTCTTGCGCAACTGCTTGATAACAGTTCGCCGCTTGAAATTATTTATTTTTGCATTGCTCTTTTGTACTTCTCATCCCAGGTATCAGACTCAAGTGGCAGCTGTGCATATACAATCTGTCGTTCGACAGAGGCTTGACGCAAAACTTCGCTGATATACCTGGATGGCAACCGCCTTCACCTTCGCAGTCCTTTGATAGAGAACTTTTTCATGTTATAATAACTCAAGGAATTTCGAATTTCATAGTGCTATTATCATTGCGAAATCTGACGTTGCCATTATGGGGGGAGGGGGAGTTGTTGGGGTGTTTCAACCCCTCAATTTCTCAATTGTGAATTTGCACATATTCATGCAAACACACAAATCCCGCTTGACGTGCTACGCTCTAGATTAAGAAAAAAAGTATAAGAAAAAGGGGGTTCCACTGTTTGACCCTGGTTTTATAAGTTATGTCGCAGCGAAGTAGTAGACAAGCACAAAACTGTTAATGTATATTGAAAACCATTCACTCACTTAGCCGCAGCTTTTCCGACAAAAAGAAAGTTTCTACTCAACACAAGAGTTCACAAAACTCCAGTAGTCCCGCCAGTGTCCACACATGGCGTAAAGATTTCATCATTGAACCGTAATGTTATTGTGTGTGTTTCCTTTTTGGGTTTTCAAGTGCTACAACCTACTTATTTGTGCAGTTTTTCAGCTAGGTATGAAGAAATCTTGTTTTTGAGGTTCTCCTTACTTGCTGCACTGCTCCACCGTAGCACGCACCATGAATTCTCACTTGAGGGAACTTCAAGGAACACGAGGAAATACTTAGCGTGCTCATGATTAAGGTCGCGTTAATAAGCATGGTTTAGTAAGTGCGTAAACTAGCACGCTTTAGCCAGCATGGTTTTAGTTTTACATGGCTTGATTGCCGTGGTAATATTAAGAATTCGGCTAATTACCTCGCCCTCTCCACGACTTGGCCTAATATTGGTCGGGTCATAGCATGTCCTAAACCAACTAGCCAAGCATACTGCCCAGTCAAATAGTTAATTAGCCGGCCGCATGTGCCCGAATGCTAGCGGACGATGAAGACGACAATGAAGGTGCACGGCGGCTGGTCAGCGTGCTAGAATGGTCAGCGTGCTACAGATGCACCACACCTGTAGGTGATACACGAGTCCCTACTGAAAGTGTCATCGTTACCTTCGCTGGTCTCACACGCCCCTCTGAGCTGAAGGCCTGGCCTTAATCTATTCTGTGTAGAGGCATTGGCACCTCGCCCACTGCAATGCCGTAACTGCTGGCGATGTGGACATAGCGCTAATGCTTGCAGGTCCTCATTGAGATGTGCGAATTGTGGTGGGGCACATGCCGCATCAAATTGTCAGGTAGACAACTGCAGGTGTTGCCTATGTGATGAAGCACACACAGCCACGGACAATAGCTGCCCTGCTCGAGAACGTGAAACACAAATTCTAGATATAATGGAGAAACGCCGTTGTTCTCGGTCTGAGGCAACTTTCTTCATTGAAGAGCGCGAAGTGGGGTACGCTGCTGCTACGTCACGCCAGTGTGGGTCAATTGAAGCCAAGGAGGATTAAAGAAAAATTGCTGGAGTGGAAGCTCCCGCAACGCCTTGCCAGCAGAAGTGAAGCCACCTTTTGCCGCTACCAAGATGGCGGAAACATGCTCTTTTTCCGATAGTGGCCACTTAAAGATCAAGTGGCTTTGATATTTTATGTAAATGTTACGCTAGTTCAATATTAAAAGACATTTGTTCCCGACGAAATAACACGCAGAAACGAGTATGAATAACTGAATCTTCAATGAACTTTGCCTCCAATTAGAGGCTCACCAAGGAAAACTAGTAACTGTAAGACGCACTTAGAGCACTATGTGACCCGAAAAAGTTCCCACATTAAACTCGTTGGGCGTGCGAGGGAAACGCTTCGTTTTTAATCGCTGAACGGTGATACTTTATCATTCCCCTAGTAAGATGGCCGCCACAACCGCCATCTTGCCAGGGGAACGGCTTCACTTCTGTGCAATCATTTCCACTCCAGCAATTTTTTAATCCTCCTTGATTGAAGCGACGGTCGCTTCCGCACTGTCGGCAGCGATAGATAAGGCCATGACGATGATTATGGAATGGTTTTTTAACACCTTTGCTGAAGGTCTGACCGAGATGCTCACCGCCAGGTTAAACAGCCTTATTCCCTCCTTCGCTGCACACACTGTCACGGTCCAGGGTGAAGCTGAGCACCTCGACAATGAACGAAATAATCGGCGTCAAGAAGATGTTACCCCTGAAACACTCGTCAGCACTCAGTCGCCGACCCCTGTGGGGCCCAGTGGTTCGTTTGGTGACATGAGGCTTGGTAATATCATTCATAAACGACGCAATGCTCCATTGTCTCCAACCAGTTTGCGAATGTCAAAACCAGAAAAAGTTATTACTGATACCAACAATGAGCAGGACGTTTCGCGTTCTGCAGTAGAGTAAACTATATGAAGTCCATCATAGCGCCTGTAAACGTTCTTCAGTGGAATTGTCACTCCGTATCTTCCGCTTACATAGATCTTATTTATCTCATACAGCAAACAAATCCTAATATAGTTTTACTTCAAGAGTCTTGGCTTTCAGTAAACCAAACATTTACTCTGAAATATTTTCGAACTTTTAGACAGGATCGGCCAGGTAGAGGAGGTGGATTATTGGTTCTAATATCTTCAAAAATGTGTCAGCATGTTACTGTAACTTTTGAACATATTTGTACGGATTGTGAATTGTTAGGAATAGATTGTTTGTTACCTGACTCCAACAGGATTACAGTGAATAATGCGTACTTTCCGAATGGAGTAAGACGCACAGATCACCTAGATTGTGTTATCGAGAATTCTTCGTCAAATTCAATTTTATTGGCTGGGGATTTTAACTCGCATCACACTTCTTGGAAGCTTAAAACAGATGGCTGTGGCAAAAGATTGTGGAATTGGTTGCAGGATAATAATTTTCGCTGTCATAACTCTGGACAAGTTACCTTTCTACGCGGGATAAGCTCATCAACATTAGACCTAACATTTTCGTGTGGCCAGTTTATGATTTCATCGTGGGAAACGTTTGATAATGGGATGAGTAGTGATCATGTACCAATTACCTATGAAATAATGCTACCACAACTTACCTCTGCTATCCGGCAACAACGGTTCACCAACTATAAAATTTATAAAACTGTTTTAAACTCCACGCTCTCGTCAGTGAGAGGACGCGTCGGACAGCAACGAGCTGCTTCAGTCGTAGCGTGTCTAAGTGACTCTGTCCAGCCGGCAGAGTTTTCTATTAAGTACGGCAGCACACCGTCAAATTCAGCTTGGTGGAATGAAGATTGTACGGTTGCGTATGGGCGACGTAAGGCTGCCTGGAAACGTTTACGCCCCAACCATACTCCGAAAAATTGGGTTGACTATAAATTCCACGCAGCGCTGTTTAAACGTACAGTTACAATAGCTAAAGATTCTGACACAATTCTGACTTACATTCGCGTTTATCAAAACCTGATAAAAGATCTGCCCTGTACAGGTTTCTACGGAACAAAAAATCGACAAAGGTACCAGCATATTCGCATTCATTATTGCTGTCTCCTAAAGAGACAACAGATTTGTTAGAAGGCATCGCGAAAGGACTTGAAGCGCGTTTCGCTTCGTCATGCTTGAGACCTGTGACATTCAAAAGCGCAACCTCGGACTTTCGGAAAGTCCCTATGGCTGAACTGGCAGATGTCATACTAACTGTAAAGCAAGCAGCTTCCGGTCCAGATCAGATTACAAACTCTACGAATAAACTGATATTTAAGTCCCATCTCAAGGAGCTTTTGAATATTGTTAACTGCTCCTTACAGCACACATGGATTCCAAGCGCATGGAAAATTGCTATAGTTGTGTTGCTGCGAAAAAATCAAAGCCTCGGATATGTCCTAGATAACATTCGGCCAATTTCGCTTACTTCAAACCTAGTTAAAATATTTGAAAGAATTCTTCATAGAAGGCTCAATGAATTCATCGCTCGTCAGGACATCCTTTCACCAAGGCAAGTAGGATTTAGACAGGGGTGCTCTATATGGTCGGCTCATGTTGATTTGGAAAGCCGAATTCGCCTTGCAAAAGTATCTTGTGAACTTTCTGCATTAGTCACGTTAGATATCGCAAAAGCCTACGATAGTGTGGAATACAGTACATTAATTTCAAGATTAGTGGACTGTGAGGTTCCCAAGTACATTATTTCTTGGGTTCAGGAGTTTCTCTTTGAGAGACAATTCTTTTGTTGCCACGAGGGAATTACTTCTGTCTCATATAAGCAAACAAGAGGTGTTCTGCAAGGATCAGTCCTGTCACCTCTTTTATTTATTATATGATTATCATCTATTCCCGTTCATAAAAATGTTCCTCTTTACGTCTACGCCGATGATATTGCTTTTTTCTCGTCATTCCGAGATATGAATAGTTTGTATCAAATTTTACAGTCATATTTGAGTGAGCTTGAGGTATTATGGCTTGGCGGGCTGTCTTTTTCACCTAATGTTAGCAAATGTGCGCTGCTTGTGTTCCCTCTATCCGTTCCCGTATTTCTTTCACTGCATTATCGAAATGATCCGATTCCACAAGTAACAGCGCTAAAATATCTTGGTAGTGATTACGTGGACAATTTAAATTGGCAGAAACAAATAGAATCAAACACCCGTAAAGAAGAAAGCACCGCAGGATTGCTCCGCCGGTTTTGCAATAAGAATTCAGGGATGCGCAGGGATACGTTACTTATGATATACAAACTTTACGTACGCCCAATTCTGGAGTTTGGCTGCGTTCTGTTTTCTGGAAGTGCTGAGTACAAATTGAGACCTCTTATATTGCTAGAAAGGCAAGCTCTGCGGCTGTGTCTCGGGCTACCTAGGTGTGTCGCGAATAGCGTGCTTTATTTGGAAGCTAGAATCATTCCACTTGATGCTAGATTTCGACAGCTTACTGTGCAAACATTTTTAAAACTTTACGATGCGCCCCTCTTCTACTCACAGACAGTTTTCATCAAACATCAAGTTTCTTTCTTTCAGCGCCCGTGGTCTCGTTATCGAAGACCCCATGTCATTTTCGTCGAGTCTCTGTTACCAAATCTTCGCGCTTCCCTCCGGCAATTAACTCCCCAAACCCAATGCTCGGTGCCAGTTGACTTATTTTTTCGATGATATTTTTCCGAAAAATGCCAAGTTACTTCCGAAGCATGTTGTGGATAGCCTCTTTCAAGACCATCTCAGTCATTTTCCTAAATACGTAGTAATTTCGACGGACGCAACGCAAAATCTTCAGAAGGCTGGGGTACGTATTTTTTCTCATCAGCTTAATTGGTCTTTTGCGCTCCAATCACCTGACTTCACACCAATTTATCTCGCAGAATTTCTGGCTATTACATTGGCTCTTCGAAAACTAAATTATCAGCAATCAAAAGCAATTATTATTTCGAATGCTTTGTCTGTATGTACACATCTAACGTCTGCAAAGAAGTCTCCTCTTCCCGGGATATTTTGGTCTCTCGTACACATAGCCTATCAGAAGTTCGGTTTATTTGGGTCCCCGGGCATGCTGGAATTGAACTAAATGAAATTGCTGATTCGCTCACTTCGGTATCTTTAAATTTCCCGGTGGTGCTAGTAGCTTCACAGTTTCCTTTTATTACTGCCGAACAATTCAAATGCCTGTTAATCTTAAAAATGAACGAAACGTCGCTTCTACAATCTGAATAATTTCGGCACTTGCAATTCACATGGAACACCGCAAAATGCCGTTCCCGTCGATGTGAGGTGACCCTCACAAGCTTTCGCTGTAGAGTTCCTCTGTTAAATTTTTATCTCAACAAATAAGGATTTGCATTAACTAACCTATGCGTAGTTTGCAATGAACCGGAAACAATAGATCACTTTCTTCTCACATGCCGCCGCTTCGCCTCACTGCGCCTAATAATCTGGAAAGACCGATTGGAAAGACCGATTGGTATGCTCGGATTGCCAGTCAATACATCCACCCTATTATCGTTTGGAGCCAGTCAGTTGGGTGTGGGCCACAGTGCTATTCTGTCAGCGCTACATAAATTCATTCAGGCAACCGGAAGGATACGCTGCTAGTGGTACTGCGAGATATATCCAATTCTTTCTCCCCTTTCCTCATTCTTGTTAATTTGTTTGATATATTCTAGATTATCGCATTCTTCTGCAATATTTTCACGTTTTTTCAAAGGAACATTTTTATTGTTCCTATCTAATTTCTCTTTATTATTTTTTGCAAGCGTTGTAAAAAATGGTCTATTATGAGGTACAGCGTGGCCAATCCCCCCATGTGGGTATGAGCCAAGATCTCCTAGGAGACAAAACAAAACAAGCATGGATAGGCCGACCATGATGACTAACACGTGGCCTCAGGCATAGCTGCGGTTGCATCTAGGATGATTGAAAAAAATTGCTGGAGTGAAAATAATTGCCCAGGAGTGAAGCCGTGCCTCTGGTAATATGGCGGCTGCAGCAGCCATCTTAATAGGGGCATGTTAAAGTATCACCGTTCACCGATTAAGAAAGGGAAGTTTATTGTACACTTAACTTGTACATACACAAACGAAACATCGAAAACAAGTAAAGACAGCGTATACATCTTACAAATGAGCACCAAAATCTAATTGATAACTAGGCATCCAAATGTTACAACTCAAGGGAAAATTAAAATGAATCAAGTTAACCACGTTTTACAGAATAACACGAATGCTTTCGTACTAGGGCGGGCGCATAGCTAGTACGGAATAACTGGAAACTTCAGCTGTCCATCTCTCACTCTGAACGAAACGTGTGTGCCATCGTCGAAGGACAGCCTCTTCGCCGTGCGTTTCCAGCTGCTGATCTAGGGAATTTCGCACAATGAGTCGTATTTTCTGAAGTGCGGGATAGGTGCCTCTTCCGCTAAACAGCGTCGCCATTTCAGTGCGTAAAAGGGGCGTTTCCCTCGCACGCCCAACGAGTGTAAGGGGGAGACATCTTCGAGTCACAAGGTGCTCCATGTTCGTCTTAGTGTTGCTAAATTTCCTTCATCATCATCATCAGCCTGACTACGTCCACTGCAGGACAAAGGCCTCTCCCATGTTCCGCCAGTTAACCCGGTCCTGTGCTTGCTGCTGCCAATTTATACCCGCAAAATTCTTAATCTCATCTGCCCACCTAACCTTCTGTCTCCCCCTAAACCGCTTCCCTTCTCTGGGAATCCAGTCAGTTACCCTTAATGACCAGCGGTTATCCTGTCTACGCGCTACATGCCCTGCCCATGTCCATTTCTTCTTCTTGATTTCAGCTATGATATCCTTAACCCCCGTTTGTTCCCTAATCCACTCTGCCCTCTTCTTGTCTCTTAAGGTTACACCTACCATTTTTCTTTCCATTGCTCGCTGCGTCGTCCTCAATTTAAGCTGAACCCTCTTTGTAAGTCTCCAGGTTTCTGCTCCGTAGCTAAGTACCGGCAAGATACAGCTGTTATATACCTTCCTCTTGAGGGATAGTGGCAAACTACCTGTCATAATTTGAGAGTGCTTGCCAAATGTGCTCTACCCCATTCTTATTCTTCTAGTTACTTCAGTCTCGTGGTTCGGCTCTGCGGTTATTACCTGCCCTAAGTAGACATAGTCTTTTACAACTTCAAGTGCACTATTACCTATCTCGAAGCGCTGCTCCTTGCCGAGGTTGTTGTACATTACTTTCGTTTTCTGCAGAATAATTTTAAGACCCACCTTTCTGCTCTCTTTGTCTAGCTCCGTAATCATGAGTTGCAATTCGTCCCCCGAGTTACTCAGCAATGCAATGTCATCGGCGAAGCGCAGGTTACTAAGGTATTCTCCATTGACTCTTATCCCTAACTGTTCCCATTCTAGGCTTCTGAAAACCTCCTGTAAGCACGCGGTAAATAGCATTGGGGAAATTGTGTCCCCCTGCCTTACACCCTTCTTGATTGGTATTCTGTTGCTTTCTTTATGAAGCACTATGGTAGCAGTTGATCCCCTGTAGATTTCTTCCAGAATGTTTATATATACTTCATTTATGCCCTGATTCCACAGTGTTTGCATGACGTCATGCTAAATTTCCTTAGTAAGCTTCTAATTGAAGGCAAGTTTATTTGGAGATTCAGTCATCCATACTCGTTTCTTTGTGTTATTTCGTCGGGAACAACTATCTTTTAATATAAAACTAAATTAGTATTTACCATAACATATCAAAGCCACTTGATCTTTAAGTGGGCACTACCAGAAAAGAGCATGTTTCCGCCATCTTGGCAGTGGCAAAAGCTGGGATCACTTATGCTGGCAAGGCATTGCGCTGGCTTCCACTCCAGCAATTTTTCTTTAATCCTTCTTGGGTCGGTTGTTGTGAGGCGTTCGGTGGAAACGTATCTCAGAGGCCAGCAGACTAGTTATTCTAAAGCAAGATTAGTCTAGGCATTAAAGGCCTGAAAATGAATTCAAACGACTCGTGCCTTCACAAAAACACCAGGAAAAGCTTCTGACACAATTGATTGCAAGGCTGCAGGTTTGCAGTCACATGGAACGGCAAACAAATGAAAGAAGATGCCTCTATTTTAAAAACACCGCCCTTACGCGATGCCGGGATCTATCCTAACCAATGTTACGCAGTGTGCACTGAGGGCTGGTTTTGACATTTTGGGCTGTTGCCTCATTCAAAAGGGGGAGCAGCGTAGTTTAGAAAGGTGCCGAGTTTCGCCAAACTCGGGCAATCCTGCATAGTACTCCGATATCTGGTTGACAGGCCCTTTCCACAGCTCGGCGAATACTTCAAGAATTGGTTACACGCGTCTGAGCCGGCTCAGACGCGTCCAGTTGTCAATTTCAGGGTGCACTTTGAAGGTGGTCCTTCGAAATGCTCAAAGCGCGCTACCTCATAAAATATTTCTCCCATATTGTAATTAATTTTAGCTTTAAACGCAGCCCTGCCGCGGTGGTCTAGTGGCTAAGGTACTCGGCTGCTGACCCGCAGGGCACGGGTTCGAATCCCGGCTGCGGCGGCTGCATTTCCGATGGAGGCGGAAATGTTGTAGGCCCGTGTGCTCAGATTTGGGTGCATGTTAAAGAACCCCAGGTGGTCAAAATTTCCGGAGCCCTCCACTACGGCGTCTCTCATAATCATATGGTGGTTTTCGGACGTTGAACCCCACATATCAATCAACTTTAGCTCACTGTCACCCACGAGAGGACGCGAAGTGCGTGCTTTAACGGTCGTCGCGCCTGAGTTGAGATGCACGCATTTGACATGTACTTTGACACACAAGACATGCTCGCCCATGCTCGCACGCTTATGTCTTGAGGGGGAGAGGTTTGTGCAGTAAGTTTCAGCTTCGGCGAACGCATATGCGATGATTCTAGTTTGTAGGATCTGATCGTTTATACGATACATCTGCACTGAGCATAGTGAAACACCCAAAATCAGGCGTTCAAAGCGCTAACACTAAAAGAAGCAGCCCAAAAACAGCATTCTACACTTCGCCGCAACTATACAGCTTCTAACGTTCCTACAGACACACGCTAAAGTAACTTCTGCATGAATTTTAGCACCTTAATTCCATGCTATATATAGGTGCATTCAAATTGGTCAAAGTTGACTGTACATAATTGCAGAAGGTGTTAGCGAAGTGTTTTTGTAAGCTTATCACAAAGCTAAATTTATTGATTTCGTCTTTGGAAATTTTTCCCGTTGTGTCCACAACTTTAGCCTGTAGGTTCACTGCTGACCGCAGACTTTCTTGAAATTTATGTTTTTTAAGAACAGAGTTAACCCAGCATGAATTTAAGGGATTTACGTAGACAGAATTTTATGTTACGGATAGTTGGTATTATCTAAAAAACTGGCACTCAGCCGCGAAGTAGCAAAAACTTGTTTTGCGTGCGTGCTAGCCCTCAGCCGTAAGTGTGGCCTGCCTGGTGGCAACGCCTGGACCCTGAGTCCAAACATCAAAGCAACAACAAGGCAAAAAGGGCTAACGAAAAAGTGTTTTCAGGTAAATCACACACACACACACACACACACACACACACGTGCACACACACACACACACACACACACACACACACACACACACACACACACACACACACACAACTGCAACAGAACCGATTAGCTCCACATACGCACACCAATGTGGGGGCAAAAAAAATAATTAAAGATCAGCTCAACTTGCAGGATTTCGTGCAATGCTGAAACAGAGAAGATCAAGTGGGCTTTTAGGTCCTCCTTACTTTGCGATCCCTTAACCCTCTCACCTGTTTTTTTTTTCTTACTCCTTTCTATCATCCCCGTGATCATCTGTCTGACGATGCTCCTTGCAGGGCAAGGACCTCTTCCATGTTTCACCAATCAACTCGTTCCTGTGATTTCTGCTGTGACCTTATAGGTGCAAGCTTCTTTATCTCACCTGCCTTCTTAATTTTCTGTCTCCCCCGCACGTGCTTGCCTTGTCTTGTAATCCTGTTAGTTATACTTAATGACCAGCGGTTATTCGGCGTACGCGCCACGTGCCCGGACCATGCACACATTTCTTCTTGTTCTACCATGCTGCACAGCCCCTTGGTATCTCTATGCCACAAATGGATATGCTTATTTCTTTATAACTTTTTCGCAATTTGTGAGTAGCTCTTTTTCCTCTGTGCCTGGAGGCAAACCTCGACCATAACCACCTCCGCTGCCAAAACTCTATCACGCGTATGTTTCCAAGAAACTGGGCAAATAAAGCACGCTGGTTCATTGAAAATAATCAAGAAAACACGTCGATGTAAACATCTTCCTGGGCCACACCACAGTTTCTTTTGTAAACTCCCTGTCCTCACTTCCTAGGTTATGGTTGAGCGTGTTGTGGTTTACATAGACAATAATTTTCTATATACGACACATGCCAGAACTCAGCCTTTTCTGAAAGCTCTGCTGTAAAACACACATACACACACAAACACACACACACACACACACACACACACACACACACACACACACACACACACACACACACACAAAGAAATGGACGCGAGTACCCTGACCTTTGCCAAAGAACCTAAACCTGATAACTCAATAACACCACTGCCGAAAAGCTTCAGCTAAATCAAAGTAATGGCATAGAATTTCACAGACATAACTACAAAGCTTTCGGCATTGGCGAAAATTCCCGGAAAACAGCTTTCAGACCCACGTGCATTCATTGCCGCAGTTCCAACTGGTGCCCAAACTCGTTGGTCTCTCTGAAGAGTAATATTAAGTACACGCTAGTGAAAATAAAAGGAAAAAACTGTGATGTGAACGTATCTCTTTGTAAATCAACTTCGAAAGCACCGCTGTTCGAAACCGTCTTTCAGAAGAAAGCTTTGTAACCTCATTGTTAATGCAAGAGCCTTGGGAGGCATGACGTGCGGAGACTGTCTGGAGCCTGTTACTTCATGTCTCCAGCACACAGAGCAAAAAATTACATTTGTTCCTTGCAAAACCGATACATTTACTTTCGTTAACATACGAAGCTTCAGAAGGCTTTTCGAATGCGTAGTGTACTTGACTCAAGTACAAATAAATCGTGCTTTTCAATTATTCTGGAGTTTTCGGTGAGAGCCGCACGGTTTTCGTGTCCGCATTGAAAGCGAATGAAGGCAGAATCCAATTATCCGTCGTAATGTAAAGCTTTGGTCGAGCCGCATGCGGGATGAGAGTAATCTGTTTTCTCTCGTCATTGTGATTCAAGAGAAAAAGAACATTCTTTGGCAAAAACCTTTCGAATCACAGAAACTTACCTAGTTTTTAGCTGATATATATTTTTGTTTTGGAAATTTTGTCGTTTCCTAATAAAGACAGAGAAGAGTTTATTTACAGAAAGGCAGAGAGGTCAGCCTGAGCAATAGCATGCCCTAAGCTGCTACTCTACTACGGGGATGGAAGAATCGGCAAGATAGTGAACACGGCGAGAGATTGGCCGGATATAAAAAGTATTGTACTAAGTCGATTTTTGCCAGCCTTTCGCTTCGCCAAAGGAGGCGCTCTAAAATAGGTGTTTTTTTCCTAATTTTGCGTTGTTCGCATCGGCCTCAGATGGCGCTGAGCTACACCGACGCATGCGCAATGCAGTTGTGAATCCTAAGTCACGGGGACCGCTCAAACATCCCTGTTTTAAGATGCTTGCGCAAAACGCAATAACAATAATAGTCTTAGGAGCTACAAGGAAGCGAAGGAGGTGCAAAACACACATAACAGGAGACCTCTTTCTCTGGCGCTCCCCGCGATAGACTGCGTTATTCGAAACGCCAGCTCTCCTGCTTCACCGCCGCTTAGGGAACGGAAGCTCGCCGGGCATTTTCGCAGCATCTCGCGACTGCGTGTGTTAAGGAGAGAAAGGATAGTTCTCGTGAACTCTCACCACCAGGCGCAGCAAAGACCTTTTCCTCTTCTCATCATGGTGGTTGTCTGAGCCCTTCTGCTGTTGCCCTACCACAGTTATCACTTCGTTCTTTGTGAGTTTATACTTTATTCGGCTGGGCCACTTGCTGAAAAGATAGAACATTTGGCCAAAGGCAGTTTGTTTTGGGGCATGTCGTTGGTGAAGCCGGTCGCGAAGTGGTGCCGTAGCGGACATCGATAATTCGCAATTCAGACACTGCCTGAAGTTCTGGAATTGACATTCTCAACAAACTGCGTCAATCACTGTAGACACTGTATTACGAAGCTGCAATCGGTGAATATTGATGTAGTGTGCGTGGTAAGGTCAACACGTCAACACTTGATTGTTTCATTGGTTTATACCTACGTGTGGCGAGGCAGACTGTGGGTGCTTCTTATTCAACCACCAAGTTGGTGACAGTGGCTCGTCGAAGTGATTCACCTTGGTGATCGCTCGCGCTGCTCTTAAGTTAAAGGGTTCGTTATGACAGGTGTGCAGGGACGCATATAACTGCAGACAGAGCGACGGCACAGCACCTGGGCAGTTTGAACGAACCTCGGAGACGTCGTGTTAATCATCTACGACCGATATTGTGTTGGTTTGTTCGACAAACCAAAAAGATCTTGGGCAACGGAGCGACGCCGTTTTCCCTGCGTATCTCCCACAACGTTTTGTACTGATAAGGTGTGCGCATTGTGCCGAGCACTGCGCCACCCAGGGGTTGATAAAATAACTAAATTGCATTGCTTTCACTGAGTGGCTTGTCAAATAACCGCGATTCACGTTCGCACTGAATGCAAGTCCAAAGATGTGGGCGTGGCAGCAGATTCAAGAAAAAAAAATACTTGAAACAGCGCCACCAACCTTCGCTACTTGAAGAATTGGCGCCCAGTTCCTCGGCTGCAGCGCAGCAATGCGTTTTTGTGTAGTGTGACAAGTTATTCGTGTGTCATCAAGAACTCCCAATACTTTTGTGGGTGCTTCTTCATTACGTGTGCTATTGAATAACGACAGGACTTCATTCTGTTCTTCCTTGGTAGTTGTGTGCGTGTGAGTGTGGCCCTCTTGTGCTCTGTGGTTTCGTCGGTGCCTCAAGTCGTCGACGCTAAACCAGGTACATAACAATTTTTTTCGCTTCTTATGTCCTCCTGCAAAACGAGATGTGAATGCTCAAGTGGTCAGTGCTTGATGCGATCTAGATGTTCTAAGTATATTTAAACCCACTAATATGTGTTACTATTTTTTATTAGTTACCTGCGATGGCGCGTATGACAGCAGTTAGCTAGGTCAAGTGCGTAACTAAGGTTTGTGAAAATATTTTAATGCTCGGAAAAAGAAAAACGAGTTCATTTGACGTATGCCATTCTTGATGGAAAACTGTCAAACCTTCCGCAGCTCCGACGAAAAAAAAAGGAATCGCGCGAAACTTCACCTTCACAAGTACGTTCCCTGACCCTCAATCAGTAGTGCGGTCAATTTGACCTAGTTATTATCATTATTGGTAGACGCAATTTGCATACACTAAGTGTTTCCGTGCACGTAACGGCTACCTACGTGTATAAAGAAACGAAATGTTTCCTTTATTAGGACATCAACTAATTTGGTCAGCCGCGGGAGCGTATACATCGCTTGCACCAACGTCACTGAAACCGAATGTATACCTGAACGTCAAGGTGCACGCAAGGCTTGGGGCTTTGCACGTTGGTGTTATCATTACGTCACCAGCAAGTTACCTCAATATTGACGCTCAGAGACCAATCGTATTGGGGCCGCATCGTTATCATATTGAAGCAAGTAAACGCAATGTGAATATGCATGTGAATATGCTGCTTTTACATCAAGTCTGCTCTGCTGGTAAGCCAGTACAATATTAAGCTACGTCTATGACGTCACCAGTAAGCTATCTACAAAACTGAATTCAATTCTGCAGCTTACCAATTCTTATTCTTGAAAGATGGAAGTGTTTTACACGGGCACGCGTTTCGCATTGACGTGTTTTACATGGGTTCTGTGTGTTGCGTATTTTTCAAGTCAGTTTACTAGCGATTACAACGCGACCAATCGGCAGAGGTCAACGTTAAGTTATAGGTGCCATGTGGTTCATAAAGCTAGTGCATCCGCTGACTTTTTCGCGCGATTACGTGAAAACACTCATTTCGGGAAAAAAACTCCGGCGTCAGCGTCATTTGTTTTGAGCCAAAAATTAGTTTCGTATCAGATCGACAATTGTAAATAGATGTAAATCAATCAATAATAAGTAAATATCGGTTATAATTCCCGGCTAGATTTAGAATGGAATCCAGACCTTCTGCGTGTCAAGCAGGCGTTTTGCGACAGCCAAACTAGTGCTTCAAACTCCCACTTGAATAAAAAATAAAGGCCAAGTAGCCTCCTTAACGCACATATTACTGCGTGGCGGAAGCGTATAATCGCACCAGACATGAATACATAGAGATTGCGCAAGGAATGAATGGCACTCAAGTTACACTACATGCTCATGCATAACTGATCATCAGCAACAGCATCAACAGTGTAAGAAAACCGTGTGGCGTGGTGGACACTTCCTAAGTCTACTTGGAGTTCACAGATAGTCTTAAACGCTCAATGTTACGCGCACAGACGCTCATATTGCAGCACGGTTTAGGTGTGCGCAACGATGTGATGCGATGCTAGCAATTGAGAATGTGCCGCGACCAGAGTTTGGTTGCACTATTGCGTTCTGCTCTTGAAGGCGAAACTCAAAGCGATAGCTATTATACCCAGTTCTTGGATATGTAACAACAAAGTATTTCGGAAAAAGCATTATCTCAAGCGCATGACCAACGATTACAACCTGATGTTCCTCGCTCCACAGCGCGCTTCAGCATACTATCGGTGAACGATTCATTTACGCTATTTACCTTTGCCTGAACGCAGATTTAGTAGATACTTTAGCTCACTAGCCTCGCCGCGGTGGTCTAGCTAAGGTACTCACTCGGCTGCTGACCCGCAGGTCCCGGGATCCGATCTCGGCGGCAGCGGCTGCATTTTCGATGGAGTCGAAAATGCTGTGAACAGTGAACAGTGAACTTTATTGACATCACGTACATAGTACACACACATAGTACACAATGCCGGAGGCCGGCAGAAAACGCCATCGCAAGGATAGCTTGACGAAGCTGCGGGCCCCCGTTTTGGCACCAGCGTACAACGGTGTTCTCAGTACATAAAAAAAAATGTACTGAACAGATAAATCACTTAGTACAGGACCCGAAGGAAACTGTGAGCCCACTACAAATAACCACGTCTTGCGTACAAACCATACACAAAAGAAAATATACACCAACGGATGTACTAAATATCTCAGTACATATAGATTACCTTCATAATACATGCATTCAGATTAACATAACTTTGTAATTTACATAAAGTATACTATAGATATATATTTGCACAAATCATTCAGTACACGACCGAAAGAAACAATGAGAAAATATGAGGTGGTTACAAATCGCCATGCCTAGCGTACACCGACATATTCTCTATAGTTGACACTCATAGGCATGCGCGAGATATTATATAGTGTCAATGTAATTATTTGCAAGAAAGAAACGTATTGCATTGAAAGTGTTGCTTTCCAGCTGAAAGTTAAATTCGTATAAAGCATTTAGTAGCCTCGGAAGTCTGCTTCCTAACGTATGTCGCCCATATGTTGTTCTACAAGTTTTAACAGTCCGAATTTTGCAGTTTCGCGTTTTATAAGGCTGACAATTTCTTTTAGGGTGGGAAGTTCAGTCAAGAATACATGTTTCCCCTTTAATTCTTGTTTATAGGCTTTCGCTAATCTAAAGTTGTACATCTTCTCAAAAGGCATTACATTATACTTTTCAAACAACGGGTAGGTGTGAAAATGTGAAGGCACGTCCTCTACAGCACGTAGAAATCTTTTTTGTAGACAATACAATTTTTGTATGTTTTCTTGACTAGTGGATGCCCAAACTAGATGGCAATAGTTAATTCTGAGGAAAATAAAGAGTTGTAAATTAATATCATTACATGTCTCGGAAGGATCAGGCGATTCCGGTAGACTAGTCACACTATTGTGACTCTATTGTATAAGCCCAAGTGCTCATATGTGGGTGCACGTTAAAGAACTCCAGGTGGTCAAAATTTTCCGAGCCCTCTACTACGGCGTCTTTCATAATCACATGGTGGTTTTGGGACATTAAACCCTATATATAAATCAACTTTAGCTCACTGTCACTCGCTAGATGACGCGATGTGCGTGCTTTAACGCTCGTCGCGCCTGAGTTGAGATGCACGCATTTTACGTGTACTTTGACACACAAGGCATGCTCGCCCAAGCTCGCACGCTTATGTCTTGAGGGGGAGAGGTTTGTACAGTAAGTTTTCTGCTTTCACCGCGAAGTTTACGTTGCAGCTATACGCCACACGAAATTCACATCGCTCGCTGCAGCGGATGCGTTAGTGAAAGGGGCAAGCTGCTTACGCACAAAGGACTGTGACAGTTCACGCTTGACATGTGTAGATCTGTGCGCACTTTCCGTGCCTGCTTGTTTGTGCTTGCTGCCAGTGCCGAGCTGTGAGAGATGTTACTTCGCGCTCATCTTGTGTGTTTTCTTATCATGCGTCGTTTGTGCTTTAGCAGTCCACTGGAAATTTCGAGCTACTTGCAGTTCTTCGTGTGAAATTACAATTTCTTTTACCGCATTCACTTGATCGCCCTTGCTGCGAAACTATATAACTTTCTATTTTTGCATAACTTGCCATGTTCATTAACCTCCGCATTATAATATGCGTGATGTATGGACAATTGCACATTCAGAGACTGTGTGTAAAACATAGTGACCAAAGGACAAATTAATACGTACTGATCAGCTAGTTGGTTAGCAATGACCTTTTAAAGAACCAGCGCACACAAGAATACAAAAACACGTATACATAAAGGGCACAAACACAAGCGCTTGTGTTTGCATTCTTTAAGTGCGGGTGATTTGGCATCCCTCTGTGCGCTGCTTCTTCAAAAGGACAACATTCGCAAATAGAGTGGATGTGACTAGCTCAAAAATGATTTGACCCATTTGGTCACAATACATCTATGTCTCTTCGTAGAACTGACGAAAATTCCTGCGCATAACTACGCATTTATTGCAATAAGAATATTCATGATGCCCAAGCTTTCTCTAGCGGACAGAGGTACGGCATTCATGGCTGAGAGAAAATAACCGAGAGAGGTACTGCGTGGATGTCCAAGCTTTCGGAATCCATTTTTTTCGACTAAGTGGTATGGCTTATCAAGACAACAGCGTGTAATTATCAGAAAAACAGACTCAACGAACGTTTCAACGAGACCTTGGCTGACTTGATAAGCATGTACGTAGATGTAAAGCACAAGAACTGGGACGAGGTATTGCCATACGCCGCATTTGCCTACAACACGGCTCGTCAGAAGACCAATAGGAAGACACCCTTCAGTCTCGTTTACGAAAGACAACTTACGACAACGTTAGACGCGATGCTCCCTGACAATATAGATGACAGTGAGGTGAATGCTGAGAAGTTTATGCAGCGATCAAAAGAAGCAAGACAACTTGCTGAACTTTCAGGCTCCTAACCACCGAACAACAGGATGCCAAACGTTGCAACCTCCGGTGCAGACTCATCATATAACTGCGTGGGCGACAATGTGTATACGTCTGAACATATATTCATCGGTGTGGCTCCTCCAAAAGGCACTTGCGAAAATATTTCGGACCTTACACAGTTCAGCGATGCATCAGTGACATAAACGACGAATTTGTTCCAGACAACCCGCTGCGTTCAAAGCGCTGAACCCATTCACCAGAAAGTGTTGACGTGCTTTGGATGAAGTCACACCTTAAATCACTAGCTCTGCAGTAATGGTGCAACGGGAAACCACAGAAAAGTACGCTTCGTCAATCATTAAATTTGTTTCTTTTTTTCGAAAGCAATAGCACCTACCCACTCAGGGGGAACGGTCCAGAATGAGTAGCTGAAGACTTGAAACACATTTGTTATAGTTAGGAGATATAAAACCAGAAACCAAAACAAGAAATGGTAATGATACATAGTACAATAAAATAAAACTACAAGTAATATGCTTTTAAGCTCGTAGACCAGACTCTTGTAATAATCTGATCAGAAATATTTAGGAGAGAATAGTTGTGTTTGTGTAAGCCTTACACAATATGGAACTCGAATGATGATGACGCCGATATTATGGCTCGTACCCACTCAGGGGCATCGGCCGCAAATTTGTTGTATAAATTTTGAAGCCTTTCTGTAAAAAAGATAAATACCACTAACAAAAATAGGATAGAACGTACCTAAAACAGAGGGAGTACAATAATTGTATACTGCCACTGCTTCGTAGTCACCGCCTCTGGCCTATAATGCGCCACAATATAAAGATGGACGAAAAAGAGCGAAAAGACCGAAAAAGTGTTGCACACCTGCCGTCGTGGCTACGAGTGGTGTTTGATGTGCTGCCAGGCTTCTATGCTCAGAAATCGCCATTAAAACGAATGGTAGGATGACTAGAGCTTTAACGCTACTGGTAGAGTATCGGGTGTGTTATTTAAAAGTTGTAGTATCGGTCTATAACAGTGGGATTCGTCTCTGCTTTAACTCTAACGTAATTAGTTTCATATAATGAATGCAACATTAGAGATAAACTCCACTAATAATACCCCTGTAGTTTCCTTGGCTTCAATGTTTGTTCGAGTGGCATGTTTGCACACAGTTAAAAAGGAGCACTTATTGATTTCTTCTTCGTTCAAGCTTACTACATACGGCCACTTATTGATGATGGGTGTAAGGAAGTAGTAAAAAACAGAGGGTAGGAACCAGATTTATTATGCACGTAGCAGCACTCATAAACGTATTTTTCTCATCAATTTTGTTACATGTGATGCCCGAGGAAATAAAAAAAAATTGTGTCTTATTGTTTAAGTTGCTCTTTTTTCTTTGCCATCTAGCAACGTCTGCATCTCACACTACACCCGCAAGTGAAGGCTAATGGGTTCGTCAGAAGTGCAACATGAATTTACGGTGACTTCGAGAAGCCAGGGCGATCTAGCAATGTTCGTAGCGGCGGCGCTGATTGACACCCAGTTACAACAAAGCCTAGCTACGAAAAGGCTGTAAAACTTCCATGCGTTCTGATGCTGTTCGCATTTACATAAACGCAATGGCAAAAGTCGTTTTGGAGCGTGCCTCGGTCGGTTGTCGAGCAGGAAAGTCTGTTCCAGAGGTAGAAACATGGACTGTAACGATAAATTGGGGGTCTGCTGCTGTTTAGTAGCAAAAACCACTTATCGTACATCACAAGTTTCCGTAGACATGCGTTCAGCCCACACTATTTGAATTAGTTAGAAAATCTGCAGGTATTTGCACCGTTGCTGAACCCATCGTATCAGCGGCAATCCTTCTGTTTCTATAAACAAAAAAAAACTAAAGCGATTTTTTATTGTCAACTACCTTGATCCCCCAATCCTTCATTACAGACGTAGAGTGTTGCAGAGACGCTAATGTGAAGATTTGCGTGTACACAAAGTACGGTGTTTTCTACCATAAACACGACTCGTTTGCTGTGGATCACACATCCATATACGCCAGAACATCTTCTTCCACTTGGTCAACATTTATACAATCTACTCATGTGGCCTGCCTCTATAAAATGCCATCAGACATAGCATGCATGATTGATAATTTAGTATCTCTGTATTTATAGAATGGCTAGCTTCTTCGAGGCTTTTATTTGCCTATTATTTGTAAACGAGTTTTTTCACCTCAACTAACTAGTTTGTATTCAGAGCTATCGTGTATTCCACCAGAACATTGTGTAGTATAATATCGATATTACATATTAACCAGCAGAATATGTGGTAACTGATGCTCTATGCTCAAACTGGTTCGAAAAGGAGCATCAGATGGCGCAGCTTTTGGTTCGATATAAACTGCCCTTTTCTTTATTATCCGATGGTAGAACAATACGTTAAAGGATTAGCCTTGAAGTGAGGCTCACTACAGCAAACCCCAAAAGGGCGGCATTCAAACCATCTAAGGCGCCCTATTTTGTTATAAACTTTCTCATATTACCTCAAACTTCGGAATTCCCAGCAAACGAGCGTATACTTGTGATTTTTTATAGACAGACCAGCGTCATTTTTTTGCGAAAGAGTGTCTTCTAAGTACCTGAGCTGTTCCATTGGCTTAGCGATGCACCCTTCCGGTCGCACTAACTAGGGAAAATAAGGCGCCCTCTTTGCGGCAATCGTCGTGAAAAGGGCGCATTCTCATTTCCTGTTCTGATTTTTTTTTTTTACTGCGTCAGACTCGATTTGCCGCTCGGGTGAGCGTGGCGCAGTGGCTGTGCCTCCCATCATTCTCTGCTCTCGCTCTGTTGAGTTGCACTCTAAGCAACGCCTTCGTTGGACTTCAAGAGGATAGGGGGGTAGGAAGCAAACAAGATAGAACGTCTGTCTCCGCTCACGTCGGTTGGAGAGATTCGCAGCATCAGCCAAATTAAATGCTTCTTTAGCAGTTTACGAACGATTCATTCATTTTATGTTGTTTTTCTGTGCCACGAAGTATTCCACGTTGTTTTTCTTACCAAATCTTGCGGCTCCCGATGTTTTTCTAGCACACGTAATTGGGTGGGCGCGTTTAATGCTGGCGCTTTCGGCTTGTTAAAATGTTATTATCACGTGCATACTGGCGAACATACTTTCACACCCATTACAATTTGTAGAAATAAGTGTCGCCACGACAGTTGGGAGCAAACCCTTATTGCTGCTTGAAGCCGTGGCATAAAGATAGAGAACACTTAGACAAAAAATTTTTCTTTTTGCGTCTTCACAAAACTGAATTTTGTTTCTGCTCGCCTAACAACTGTGGCACATGTCCACTATGAGGATTTGGTCATGAATTCGGCGGTTTTATAAACTAATACGAAGTTTAGAATAAGGAACGTTATAAAATTGAGTAGAAATACTTCAGACTACTTAGAAAAAGAGCTGTACTTATGACAGCCTTATTTCTTGTTTTTGCACTTTACTGCTTGTCTCGAGAGATTATGCGTGCACAGTGGTGCAACGATAGCAGCAAATTGCATTAGTTTAGCACGCTAGTGCAATATTGTCGTAATCACTCGGGCTTCTTTCACGTTCGTTTCCAAGATTACCATAAAGTTGGGGTAATCTGCCAAAGCGGAGTGGTAAGCTTTTACTCGTATTCACATCGTATAGCTTTCACTTATAGCTTCAGCGTGAATGGTAAGTGCGTGTGTTCTCAGGAAACGTATAGGCGCCTTGGGTTTTGTGGATATTGAAGAGGCTGATCTGACAGCAGTGGGATGGAAGCGGATACTTTTATATTAGGTTAGAGCGGTACACATCAGAAATACAGGAAAATAGGACACATCCAACGCATGACATTTTGTCAATATTACATACGATGGCGCCTTATTCCCTCCTTTTGACCCCCTTTCATCATGTATCCTTATTACACCATACAAGTCTATGCTACAGCAGAGACTCTAGGACGTGTCATACGACGGAAGCCAGAAAAGTCATTTTCTTGTTTTCGTTTGGTAGGGGGTTGATCATAGGGTGGTGTGTTGCATCCCTACAGACCACTACTCTGGCTGTTACTATAGCCAACACTGTATCGAGCGTGCCACGCGCAACTGTAACTGCAGTAAGGGTATCAGCCACGGTGTCTCCTTATATGCACAGCATTATCTGAATAAATATATGTCGTTCGGACGCACTCACCTCTGATACAAACACCGCCCTTTGTTTTTTTCAATGACAATGAAAACTCACTCTGAACGCTGCCTATGTCAGTTAAATCGAGCGTGTAACCAGAAGGTGGTGGGTTCCGCCCTAGCCAGCGGGAAGTTGTTTTTCCGTCCACTCCACTTTTTTCACGTGTATGTCTGACTGGCTTCTGCAATACACCTAAAGCAGTACAATTGTGTCGCCTACGTTTTTATTGTCCTCATTTTGGCGTCATGTCAGATTTTTGGCGTCATGTCAGATGAAGGAACAAGCCCTTGAAATTCACTTTCTTTGTTGCCTGGGAAAATGAAACGTTTTACCCCCTATTTCACATTAGGAAAGAGAGACACTAGACAGTCTTGGTACTCGTGGCAATGAAACTGTGGCACCATTTGACTTGAACCAACAGAAAGTGAGTGCTTTCCCCTTCACATCCTGGGACCAGCGCTATAGAATATACTGCAACAAAATTTTAAACCAAGAATGTAATTGAACTATTGGGTCAGGGCTGCATCGTGCGGACACAAATTAAAAACTTCGATTAAAAGAGCGGGCCACGTGTTATCTTCAATGAAATAAGACACCTCATACCCTTGCAGCTACTGTGCTCTCACCGCTTTCTTTGTGCTGAACCGAGAAACATATAAACCCTTTCGCTACCTATAGAGGCCGTATTCATTTACACCAATATTATGTATACATTCACTAGTTTGGCTGCTATGATGTGGTTAGCTACGTGTACGTTGTATAAATTTCCAAGTTGTTCATTTTCCATTCACTGCTTCGCCCTTGCAGAGAAACTATGGATTTTATGTAACAATTTAAACGAGTGCACTAGATGTCGATACCTATAAGTTCGTAGTGGAATCGAAATCAAAGCTCTCATACATTACGAAAGTACGTACTTCGAAACGGATGCGAGTTTTGAGAAAACCGGAATGCATATGATTAGGAAGTCGGCAATAACAGAGGGAGCAAAGATTATCTGTTTGATTAGCTCACTTGTTCAACGATTTAAAGCTACATACGCTACAAAAGTCAGCGTAGTTCAAGGCTAGCCGTTGGAGTTTCGTACCATACATCGAAGGTTAAGCCTTAGCTGAAAACCTTGGCTATTTTAGAAAACCACATATTTTTTTAATGTTCTTCTTTGATAAAACACTCCCCTTTATCAGTTTTTTTGGCGGGGGAGGGGGGGCGTGCCCCTTAGGCAGCCCCCTGGCTACGGGCTTGGCTGTTGTACGTTTCTAGCTTCATGAAGAAAGAGGCCACCATATACACGAATCGAAACCATGACAAGCACTTCCCCCCGCATCGCCAGAACCACTCATTAATAAAAGGCGTGCTTTCGAAAACTCAATAATTACAGCTCTCTTGCTGATTTATTAGGTAGCTAAATAAGTGTACAGGGAGAACGCAGTCTCTTTTTCTATTCTTAAATTTGGTTGCACGTTTGTTTGTTTGAAGTTTCTTGGGCACTACCATTCATCAAGCACATACTTGATGCGAGAATTTCGGACGCGGCTCTCTTTGAAATTTGCAATGTTTAGGTGACTATTGCTGAACGTCTGCGTAATCGGTTCCCAAGCGTGAATGACGCAAACTTCTCACGCAGGAAAGAAATGCGGGTGCTCCAACACGCAGCATGCTTGAACACGCATCTGACAATATTGGAGCAGTTCAGCGGGTGTCTGCGAGCTCACCACCCCTTTCCTTCATTTCCTTCCTCCTCTCTTATCTTCCTATTCTCGTTTCTCGTTTCCCCCGAACTATGAAGTAAACCGGACGCCTTTCTGGTTAAACTGCCTGGCATTTCGATTGGTTTTTTTTTTCATTCCAACAAAAATAAGCGCCTATTAAAAAAAAGAACACTTATCAGCCACACACTGTTTACGTCGCCAGTGGGTGGGCTTAAAGAAAGATAGTCGGTTCTAATTAGCACAGGCCGTTAATTACAGCGGGCGTGCGCAAGAGTGCGAAGACCGATAGCAGTAACTAGGAGAGAGCTGTTTTTGAGTTAGCGAGAAACTTGAAGGATTACCATACCGGAAAAATCAATTTGCTTGAATTGTCTGCCGTTGGGCGAAAAAAGCTTTATGTGCCACGCATTTTTTGTCTATTATATACACTACTCACAAAATGAAAGGAAAAAATAGCCACTAGAAGTCTATCACATGCTGTTTTATATTAATTGAGAGCTTTTTAAGAAAAGTTCCATGGTTTTATACAGCTTTTTTTATAAAAATTGTGCCTCTGAAATTTAATGCCCTGACAACGTTACAAGTCCTGAACAACCTAACGAAGTGCAATCAGTTGCTGTCGACTCTCCCGCTGAGATGCAATCGAAATTACATAAGCTTGAATATTTTTTGCGATTTCTGTTATTTAGGGTGTTAATTTATTTGTGTAGCAGGGCATTTTTCTTAATAATACCGGTAGTTGTACTATATAATTTTGTGATATAATGGCTGCCGACTCTTAATGACGCCATATACCGCACAAGACCGCTGCTCCGCGCGGTGACGTCATGTGTGTGCGCGGCTGCTTCCTCTCTCTTTCTTTACTCTCCTTTCAATATCTCCCACCACTTCCACCTGTACAATGTAGCATATCGGCTATGCCAAACCGGTGGACATCCCTGTGTTCCCTATCTATCGCTCTCCTTTCAATTGAAACGCGACTGCCATGGCCAGGGTCGAACCAATAATCTTTGGGTCAGCAGCTGAGCACGGAGCCCACATTATTTATTTATTTATTTATTTATTTATTTATTTATTTATTTATCAAATATTGCGGACACGTAGTCCGAGCCGGGAGGGCAATAGAAGCGATACGACAGTGAACATGTTTGAAAAAAAAAAACTTTTGAAAGGAGACTTAATATTGCCGTATATTCCACTATGCGTGACGCATCAGTAAACCGAAGTACTGTTGTTTCATGACGTACATTAACGCTACAATAAAGGTGCGATTCTGAAACGCCGAAATAAAACAACCAGGGAGATATCTCAAACAACTTCAGGTGGTCGAAATTTCCGGGACCCTCCACTACGGTGTCTCTGATAATCATATGGTGGTTTTGTGACGGTGAACACCACATATCAACCAATCAATCAATCTGGCAGATAAACCGCGTATTGCAAGGCTGCTGTACGAGTCGATTTCTGTCGTGCCCACTCCAAAGGCGCGAATACATTGGCGTGAATTACCTGCATGGTGGTATATGTAGAACAGCTTTAACGTTTTAAACGGATTCTTTCATGCGCAGATGCTTGGTTTTATTGTATTCGCATCGTGTAAAAGTGCTCAGAAGGGCAAAATGAGAGGCGCTCGAAGAATTTACAACATTTGCCTTTCATTTGCCTGCGTCATGTATACTTTGAGCTCGCATTGAATTATACTCCTGTCTTTCCGAGTCATAAAAAAACAAAAAAAACGACAACCAGCTCTGACAAAGTGGCACAGGCGTCGTTCTCTTATGCGACAGGACAGCATTTCCTACTTTGATGGCGTCCTGAAAGTAGAAAGAAAGCGAAAGAGGAAATAACAGGCACGAATTTGAATACGCCTTGCTTAAAATATACGCGTATGGTGTTGGCAGGTGAGAAAAATACCGGCAGGCACTTCTCACGTCGAGCGGCATCGAATAGCGGCCGTCGTTTGCATTTTATGCCTCCCGACGGGGGCCTACTTATAATGCATGCGCGAATGGCTTATCTCGCGGCCGCTGAACAGTTTAAACACGCCTAGTGATTTAGAGGCGAGCCCGCGCTTCACGTGAATGAATTAGTTGGGGTGAGAAAAAGTGTCAGGTACAACAGCAGCTGTGCGCTGTAGTTAGACATTATGCTCGTGTATTTAGGATTTATGAGCGCGTTACGCAGCGCTCAAACGTTCGCAATTATGTGAGAGTTAACGTTCATATAAAGAGTATACCATAATTATTGGGCAATTTTGACCTGATATAATCTGGAGGTTTTTTTTCACTTATTGATATTGAACATATCGCAAAACACCTCCAAAATAATATACCCACAATAACACGTTGATTGTAACATAGGTGACGAAAGCGACTAAGCCTAAATATTCTCAAGGGTGTTGGCGCAACTGTGCAAACCTATGTGAATGTTGGAAAACACTGCGCGATCCCACCATTGGCAGCAACCTTTTCTTTGGAAAAGAAACTCTAATAAGACATTTATTCCAATGCGTTCTTGGGCAGCAATTTCGGATTTTTTTTAAAAATCAGCACGCAACACATTGTATTAGCTCAGTTATTGCGAAACCCTGGAAGACCCTCTAAACTGTAATACAGCCTAGGTAAATTCGTAATTTAGGGAACTGACGGGATGCTACGGACAAACTTGAATGCTTGACGCATATTCACATTAGATAATGGAATAGAGCAACACTCATACAAACCACATTTCAAATAATGAGTGTTCAATAAGCTATTGAATGCTACCTCGATTCTATATTCTAGCACATGTGTTGGATCTCAGCGGACGTGGGTGCGTTTAAAATAGTCTACTCGACCACACATATAACAAGAATGGTGCCCCTTAAAGCTAGAGGAAAGGTCTTTAGGCATTTTACAATCTCCTTGAAATACACTTTTTGTTTATTTAGGTGATTTTAAAAAAGCCATGTGTGGCAAAATATTTGCTTAAGGAATGAACACTGTCCTGACTGACCCCCCCCCCCCCGCCAAAAAAAAAAGAAAACAAATAAACACGTTCCTTCAACGCACCCACAATCACGCCTAAGTACACTTCTCCAGCATAACGCGCTACAGTACAACTTATTTTGAATAATAAATATAAAGGATTCCAAGAACGTGGAGCAATTGACATTAAAAAATTGCGCCCCTCCGACTCCATCCAGTAAATTATCTTTTCTTTTAGGCGTCAGCTTGGACATACAATTTTCTGTAGTACCTTCAAAACGATTTCAGTAGCGAAAATTTACTTTTCGTGAATAGTTTTCAACGAGTACAAATATTCTTGGCTCTTGATTACAAAGTCAAGCTTAAATATCTGCGGACTTTGATTGGCGGCGCAGCGAAGGAGGGTACCACATCGTGTGGTTTCCAGCCCATCTCAATGGTTCAGCTAACCCGCTCGAATGTAACCCTAACGAGCAGGCTCAGCGGATAGCGCGCGATTTCACGTGCCGCGCTGTCGCGAAGAGCCACGCTGGTAATGAGGTCGACATTTACAAGGATCCGTTGTCTACTTTTCATGAAATTGTTTCGCACTACCGGCTGGTCGGGAAAATATTTCCATCCCCCCCCTCCCGATTTGACCAAGCCTCAGGCGAGCACAATCGTACTACTTCAAACCCGTTCACATCGTACTCCTCGATCTCTTAACCGGATAGAGCCCTATCGTTCGCTGTCGGGCCCAAAATGTGGCCGCGATTCGTGTTATTTTAACCACATGCTCTGGCTGTGCCCAGCCCTTAAAGCCTTTCCGCCCATCTCGAAGGAGCAATGGGATGCATCTCTGAAGCGCAGAAACCTTCATACGCAACTCCAGGCCGTCCAGAGGGCCCACAACATCGCGACGGAACTTCGACTTCCGGTTCCATTGTGGGCGGAGCCACCGACTTGATATGGCGGGAGGCTTATAGCTTCACTAAATATCTGTTCCTCATTACCTAAATAACATTCTTGTCATGTCACGTCATCCGATTGGCGTATAAATATCATCACCGAGGTGTAAAGTCCGAAAATCACCTTTGATTATGACAAACGCCGTAGTAGAGTGCTCCTGCTAGAGGTTCTTTACCATGCACCTTAAGAGAGTGAGGCAGCAAACAATTGTCGTTAAAATCAACAAGATGAAATAGACGTGGGCCGGGCACGTAGCATGTAGGCAAGATAACCGCTGGTCACTAAGGCTACCTAACTGGATTCCAAGAGAAGCCAAACGCACGAAGGGGAGACACAAATTTTGATTGGCCGATGAGATTAAAAAGTTCGCAGTTTTAACGTGGCAGCAGAAAGCACAAGACCGGGTTCATTGGCTGATCATGGGAGGGGCCTTTGCCCTGCAGTGGGTGTAATCAGGATGATGATGACAATGAAATGCAAGTACACGAACCTAGACCATTTCCGCCTCCATACAAAAATGTGGCCCCTATGGCCGCGGTTTGAACCCGTGATCTTCAGGTCCGCAATTGGGCGCCATTTAGATTACCATGATGGTTTTGATTGTTAGAATCAGAATCCAGGTTTTTAGATCATTTCTACTCGTCAAATTTTCCTAATTTGTGACATCCCAGTAAAGAAAAAGCATAATTCTCACTTATAAATATTTTCGAAGTCATGGATCAGCTTCAACCTTCGTTCGTTCCTCAGAATATGCTATTTTTCCTTGAAAGCGGCATACTGAAGGCGTTAAGTCTACTCTACCTCCCCTCACATGGTCTCACTCCCTGTGCAACTATACGCTTGTCCTATGCGATATCAAATATGTGAAGCTGACTGTTAGACTGAACTGACACCTACGCAGTGCATTTCCCGAAGCAGTTTCAGCACTGGGGCAGTTCTGTGCTGGAACACTTGTGTGCACGCTGACTTTCCATCTTTAAGCTATTTTATTTATTAACATTTTGTGGCTTGATAAGCACTGAGTTCTTTGATGAGTATTGCGGATTTTCTTTGCTTCCATGAAAGCTCGTGGTGAAGGTCGCATATAAACGTGGGGCTTTGGCTTCAATTCCCACTAAAACTTTCATAACACTCGGTCGTTGGGTTTGTGTACAAGGCAGCGGAATTTCGCTCGTGAAAGTGTCTTCAGCAACGCTGCACCAAACTACAACGGATCAGAGCACGCAGACAGGCGAAATGTTGTCGGGGTGAGCAGCGCGCGTGCCTAATTAGGCGTAACGACGCTGATCAGCCCTGATCACAACACGCCCTCGGGACTCAATGCGTGAGTAATCATTGAAGGAATTTTCCATGGGATCTGCGCGCCAAAGTTTATTTCAGCTCCTTCATGGCTTTTCTTTCCGATCTCGATTTGTAAGAGTGCAATGACTCATACAGGCGCATTGTTCATCTTCGGGTGACCTCTAGTAATGATTCTGACATGAATCGTTAATTATTATTGATTCTGACAGGACCTGCAAGGAGGTGCCGGTGGGAGATTTCTTCTGTGCTTTGTTGAACAATAAAAAGTTCGCGGCGTGCGCGTTAACTAAAAGCCGAATGCTCCTGTCTTTCATTCCCCATTAGCACCCATTGGCATGTTTCAGTAGGAAACGTAAGCAGAAGTAGAAGTGTTAAAAGCCGACTTCTGCTGTCTCTCATTCCCAGTTGCAGCCATTGTTTACCTCCAAGGTAGTGCCTGGTGAGATTTCTCCTGTGCGTGATTAAACAACAAAAAACGTTTGTTTAAAATGCCGTTGATTGATGAAATAAACGAACGAAAGACACCAGATGTTTTCTAAAAGGAAAACGAAAAGACGCCAGATGTTTCTAAATCAAAACAAAACGAAGACGCCAGCTGCTTAACGAAAGACGCCAGGTGTTTTCTAAAGCAATGGTTTTATCAAAACCATATCGGTACAGGTTTGTAGTTGCCGATGCTCGTTGCCGTCGGTGTGTGCTCGTATGGTACAGTGAGCACTATCTGACAGGAAAAGGTTGCTACGTTATACTCGCTGGGCGTAACCTCCTTGGTTTTAGAAAGGTTTAGCGAGCGTTGGGCCGCTGTGCCATGAATACAGTGAACTAGTATATACCATGAACTCGAGGTGGTTAAAGGTGGGAAGTAGACCGGAAGCGCAAGCCGCAAAAATATGCGGGTGCGCCACCTCTCATTTAGTCCTTGGAATGTCCGCTGGATGGGCGGTGCTTCTATATGGGGAATGTATGATGAAAAGATGCGAGATGGTGGTTCTTGGAGTGTTGAATAGATTGACGAACGGACACACAGACAGATGCAAGGATGGATGCATGAAGGGACGCAGGGGCGGATGTATGGACGAACGCAGGGACGGACGCACGAACAGACGCACGCATGGACGGGAGGATAAACGCATGGACGGTCACACAGACGGACGCATGGACGGACGGAAGCAAGCATGAATGGACGGACGAATGCTTCGCCCCACTCTCCATAATTTACTCCGTGGATATGCTGCCATTTTTTTTGAGACACTGAGCAATGGCATCACTCTGTTAAGGGTCAGTGATACTACAACGTTGACTTGTTACGTTTACAAGGGAATGGTGGAGAGAACGCTGTTCCCTCTTTACGTTCCATGATGTCAGTTTGTGACGTTATAAGCAGGCCGCACCTCGCTGCGCTTTCCGAGCCAGTTGTTCGTTGTTAATGCGGCTCTGTAGGTTGACATCTGAGGCAGCGTTCCCTGAGATATTACGGAACTTTCTATTTGCGCACCTGAAGCGCTGCGTCACTGCTGTCGTCTAAAAATTGATCGGCATGTGAAGTGTCATGTGTTTTGCCTCTTGTAACAGAGCAAACCCAGTGTTGTAGTTAGCGATACCTGGGGTATGTCCGGTGCTCCTGAAAAAAAATGCGCTGCTAGCGTTTCAGTTAGCTGTGTTTATGTACGTATATTACGAGTATTTGAATGAAAAGTTCGCATATTAAAAAAATGCACACCTTCTTTCGCCTAAGTAGCATTGCACACTATATTTCGTTTGAAAGAACAGCATGTCATGTTAGCTTAATGACACATTTCTCTCTTTGATATGTAGCAGGAAGGCGTTGATTACGCATTAGAAGAACTTGTAATGGGAGCTCATGTCTAGTTAAGAAAATAAACGATGTACGAGCTTTCGTCCCTGCGTTAGAGGAATGTTTACAAAACTGATTAGGACAGTAAGCACGACAGCAAGAGGACACGCTCATAAGAAACGCCGTTCTATCTCCGCGTCTTGATGCCTAACTATTTATACTATCCGTTTCTACCAACAGAAGTAATCATCAATCATTCTAAGCTTCCTGTAATCCACAGCTCCTCTGTTCATAAATGCTACCATATCGTCGGTTTTTCAGTGTCTCCCTTAAGCGAAATTTTACATATACAGTCTACGCACTTCATTTTACAATGTTACTTTTCCAGACTACGTCCCCGTTAACTGCTTGCAAAGACTGGAGTAAAAATAACGTCACGTGCCCGTGAGAATAACGAGCAGAAAAGTTACAAAAGCTAAGTTGAGATTATTGTAAGCGCTTAAAGCGAGGATCTTGATATGCCAAAGAAAGACCAGGCATAGCTGATGAACTTGGAGCTTAAGAAGTACTAATGATCTTGATTCGTACGGTAATTTTGAGCAAGACGTTTTTGCGCGCTGCCGGTGCTCCTAATGAGCGCTTTAGTTCGAGTACCCTAGCACTCAATTTAGGAGCACCAAAAAAATTTCAACACTAATTATAGCATCCTAAGTACACTGCTCCTTTTCTGGCATTTAAATTATGCAAAAGTGTTCTTCCTGACTGGGTTCAAAGTTTGTTCTGTATAGAATACTGTCATATATAGAAAAACACCAAAGACATGACCTTCATGAAATAAGTATCGGAGGAGGTGTTGCCAAAGTTTATTATTGAAAAATAAATAAACGAGTTGCTTTTGACTCTTGTGTAAGGCGGGTTTCACTATCGGACTGCTTAAGTACTATGAAGGTGTCTTTCGGCATGAAATTCGGAGTTATTCATGGAGAAAATCAATCAAATGACAGCAGTTATTTGCAATTATACATATATATATATATATATATATATAAATATATATATATATATATAGGCAGGCATGGTTGTTGAGTGGCCGTAGCGTTGCATATAGTCAAGTAGATCCTCCGTGAGCGGTCACAACGTGGTTTATTTCGACGTTTCGGCCTAGAGTCTGGCCTTCATCAGGATTGAAGGTACAGTTTGTTGGTGCTCAGCTTTATAGAATCCCAAATCAGAGGGAAAGAGAGAGAAAAGACAGAAACAAAGTATATATATATATATATATATATATATATATATATATATATATATATATATATATATATATATATATATATATATATATATAGCGCGAAACTGCCGGCGGCAGCAGTATCGCGCTATGTGGCCAGGTAGCCCACAGGCAAAGCATATTGGGCGATTGTCGAGTGTACGCCATTGTCCACTACTCTGGACGGACCTTGGCTGAGCGAACCGAGGAGTGGGTCGGAGCGGCCCGGCTGAGGGAAGTGACGTAAACGTCTGAAGAGGTGGTCGAGCCGCTACTTCAGCATAGCTTAGAGGTGCATTTACCTCGGCACAGGCAACAGGGCTCGGCAAGGGTGAAGTGTCACGGGCAGATGGCAGAGCTGCGCAAACTTGCTCCTGGATGACCTGGCGAATGTTTGCTGGCAGAGGTGACACTGGTTGGCCGGCTGTTGATAGCAGCGATAGCTGATGAGCGACCTCAGCACGAACAAACTCCTTAATCTGCGATAGCAGCGACTGAAGGTCAGATGTGGTGGTCAGGCTGGAGAGGGTGTCATCCAGGACGTCAGGGCGTCGAG
The DNA here is from genome assembly GCF_043290135.1 of Rhipicephalus microplus. Lineage (NCBI taxonomy): Eukaryota > Metazoa > Arthropoda > Arachnida > Ixodida > Ixodidae > Rhipicephalus > Rhipicephalus microplus. Next base: position 127,693,845 of record NC_134705.1, read on the forward strand.
TGAGAAGACGCTGTCGTCGCAGCTCGTCGAAACTCTGACACAACTCAATGACCTAAGAGACAGTGACAGGGTTCTTGGAGAGCAGCATTTGAAAGGCGTCGTCGGAAATGCCTTTCATGATGTGTCGCACCTTGTCAGTTTCTGCCATCGACCAGTCGACACGCCGGCAGAGGTCAAGGATGTCCTCTATGTAGCTGGTGAATGTCTCACCAGTTTGTTGGGACCGGCCTCGTAGGCGTTGTTCTGCGCGAAGTTTGCGCACACCAGGGCGTCCAAAAACATCTGCGATGCAGGTTTTGAAGGTAGTCCAGGTGGGGATATCCGCCTCATGGTTTCTGTACCACAGCTTGGCAACATCCGTTAAATAAAACATCACGGTGCCAAGCTTTGTGGGATCGTCCCATTTGTTAGTAGCGCTGGCTCGTTCATACGATTCCAGCCAATCCTCAACGTCTTTTTCGTCGGTGCCACTGAAGATGTCGGGTTCTCGCAAGAGCTGTGCACCGGGACAGCTCCTGCCCGGCGAAGCCGGTGGGGGTGTGAAGACGGCGTCGTCAGGCATGACGGACGGCAGCTTTCGGCTACGCAGTTCCAGGACTGGGGAAGACCACAGCACTCTTCACCAAAATATAATGTAAATGCAAGGTAAACAGCGGTAGCGGCGTCGGTACCGAAGCAGCAAGAGCAGGCCGAGTATACGGGCAGCGTCGCAGCAGCAATCAGGCAGTCCTAGCTCGTGCCTCGCGCCCACGTGTCGATGTCGCTGCAGTAGTGGGCATTCCTCTTCACTACAATATATATATATATATATATATATATATATATACATGTTTGCTGCTGTAATCAGTGCGCATCCACAGATAAGGGCAGAAAGGAAACATTTTTGCCCGGGAAAGAGCGGCTTAGCAGAAGCTACGCAGACTTTGTACACTGTTGGAAAGTAACCATAAATACACAAGCACTAAACATTGCTAATATTGTCCTAGCTTTTCGCAAGAAATAGTATTATTTTTCCTCCTCTGTGCAGCAAGTTCCACGTGGTGTTCGAAATATTTGGGAGAATGCTTCCCAAAAATAAGAAGAAAAAAAACAATACTGCTAAATCGTGAACTCTGCTTTTTTCACAGTTCATAACAAGCGCAGAAAAGAGTACCTAGAATAAGCGTTATTGTGGGCTTCAACGGAAAGTCATTTTAAATAGGCAATATTAGTGGAAGGTGTAACGCGCCATGAATGTTTCACAGCTGATGGTCATGCCCATTTACAACGATCATGTCAGGAAACGTTTGGTCTTCTGACCGCTATTTTAACGGGCCATCACATTATTTCGCAGAGCAGCCAAAAGACACTCTTTAGACAGAAACGAGAAACTTTCCTTTCAGTGGACATCATGAACATGAACAATGAAGTACTTACGCTTGCAACAGAGTGTGCTGAATATTGATTTGGTGGGAGACTTCCTACATTGTATGACTCGTTCAGAAGTTTTACTGCTTTCTTTGTCCAGGATGCATATATTGAATACGTTCTGGCCTCATTTTTGTAACAAGAACCTTGGAAGTTGTCCCGAAGAGTGCCATTTATTAGGATGTAAGCGCAAGTTCTCTTGTAGTCAAATGTCCAGCTGGCGAAGCGTATCATACACTGTAAACGGAAATAAGCCGAGATGGTAGTAAATGAATGCAAAACTTTATTACAAATAGTTTTTTTTTTCGGTGAAGGTGGAGCCCTCAGTCCAGGGCCTCTGTGGCCTTTGCCATCTTGCAAGCTCTATCGATCAGCTGGAGCTGTTCTTCAGGCTTAGAGCAGGACAGCGCAGCCTCCCACTGCTCCGGGGTTGGTGTACAGTTTCTTGGCACTACCTGTGTGTGTTGGCAGGCCCATGTCACGTGGTAAAGTGTGGGGTGTTCTCTGCATAGCGGGCATTAGTTGGTGTATATTCCCGGATAGATTTTACACAGAACACTGAGATTGGGGTACGTATTAATCTGCAGCTGTCTCCAGGAAACCGACTGCTCTCTGTTGAGGTCTTTGTGGGAAGGGGGGTATATCCTCCTCAGGCCTCTCTGGTGTTCTAAAATTGCTCCATAGCGTCTAGTAACTGTGGCTGGTTCCTCGTCGTTGTGCGCCCCCCGGTCGGCGTATTCTCGGGCAATGGCGTCGACACGCTGGTTCCCGGTCACAATTTCATGGCCTGGTGTCCACGTAATGAAGCAGCTCGAGAAGTTGATTTTTCTTCCCTTGAGTATGCGGATGGCAGCACTGGATATGCGTCCACTGCTGTACCATCGACACGATTCTTGCGAGTCAGTAACTATTTCTGTAGTAGACTCTTCGCTCTGGTGTGTGATGGCGAGCGCGATCGCTACTTCCTCAGCCTCGAGGATGTTGTTGCTTTTGATGGAAGCGTCGTTGTCTTCCCTAAGTTGGTGATCAACAACGCTTAGAACTGTCCCGCAGTGCTCTCTGTATGTGGTCGCGTCAACGTACAATACGTCGGTTTTCGCCTTGAAATTTTTTTCTTGTGCTTCTTATCTGGCTTTTCTTCGAGCCTTATGGATTTCTGGATGCATGTTTCGAGGTATTGGGCTGACTTCAATGATCTGGCGAATGTCCTTTGGTATGCTCGCCGTGTTATTGATTTCTCCGCAAGCATCCCTCATGCCCAATGTCTGCAACGTATGCCTGCCCATAGCAGTCCACATTAATCTCATTTTCTGCGCAACAAGATGCGCCTCGATGTGTTCTTGCACTGTGTTGTTTATCCCGAGTTTAAGGAATTTCTCTGTCGAGGTGCTGACAGGTAGACCGAGGGCGCACTTGTAGGCTTTTCTGAGGATTGCCTCTAATTGTTCTTTTTCCTGTGGGAGTGGTGTTTGGTAGGGACAGTGTATACAATCCTACTGACCACGAGGGCCTGTACAAGCCTATATATACAACTGTCCTCCTCCTTCATGCCCCGTCTTTTGTTAGAGATTCTGGTGATCATCCTCGTGATTTGCGCTGTAGTGTTTGACAGCTGTCTGATGGTGTGGTCTATACGACAGTTGCTTTGTATCCACATGCCTAGAATCTTAATTCGGGACACTCCTAGAATCTTCTTCCCCCCTATATAGACGTCTATGGAGTTTTGCATATCGTATACTCGTCTGTAGACTCTCAGGACTTCTGATTTCTCCGGAGAGCAGGCGAGGCCACATTGACGTACGTAGTCGTGAACTGTATCAGCTGCGCGTTGCAGAAGATCTTGTTTTTGGCCTAGAGATCCACTCGTCACCCAGATTGTAACATCGTCTCCGTAGATGGCATGTCTGAGTCCTTCAATGTTTTCGAGGTTGCGAGCTAAGCCGATCATAACGATGTTGAACAGCATCGGCGATATCACAAAACCTTGGGGTGTTCCTTTTGTGGGCGTATCAAACGCATCAGTGTGGATGCCTCCTACACCAATTGTGGCGGTTCTGTTACTGAGAAAAGCTTTGACGTAGTTGTGTATTCGCTTTCCACAACCTAATTTGCTAAGCCCCTCTAGCACAGCCTTATGACTGACATTGTCGAAAGCAGCCTTAATATCCATTTCAAGTAGTACGTTTTCGCCACATTATGGGACATCGGTAAGCACCTCCTCCTTGATTTGTAGGAGGACGTCCTGTGTTTAGAGGCATTTTCGGAAGCCAAACATGGTGTGCGGCATGAGTTCGTTGTCTTCCAGGTAGGCCTCCAGCCTCTGAAGCACGATTCTCTTGTAAACGTTTCCCAAACTTGAAGTCAACGAAATGGGTCCAAAATTTTCCAAGCTTGGAGCCTTTCCACACTTTGGAATCATAATTATTTCCGCATGTTTCCAGTCGTTAGGAACGGTACCCTTTTCCCAATGCTTGTTGATGAATTCTGTAAACCTTGCGATAGATTTGTCATCGAGGATCCGTATCATAGCGTTCCTGATGCCATCCTTTCCAGGCGTAGTGTTCTTTGTTGCCGACAGCATAGCATGTCAAACTTCTGTGGTAATGGGTTTGTCCAGAGCGGGATTAGCTACACCAGTGTATGCCAGGCTGCAGTCAGTATTCGTTATATCGCCAATATAGCGCAGCTTTATGTGTTCCAGCAGTTCCCGGTCTGTGCCTTTTAATCAGTGTGCAGTAGTAAATGACCTTGTCCTCTAGCGCACGCCCCAATGGGAGTTTTATAAACACCCTCCGGTGTTTAACACCCCCTTACTGATGGGAGTAAAAATTTACTCCCCATCAGTAAGGGGTTTTTGCATGGTGCCAGGGAAGTTTTTATTTACATCCATCGGGGAAGTTTTTCAGGTCAGTATGGGAGTAAATTTTTTACATGAACCAAGAAAAAAAATTACGTCAGCAGCCGTACCACGCGCAAGCGTAACTTTAATTGCATTACCTTCGAACCACACAACAATGATTACAGTACACAAACATGCCCACAACGTTCACGTATTATTACAATACTCACACTCCCCACAGCTTGCCACCCACGCTGCACTCCTACAATTCAGTCACCGGGTAAATATAGGCAACACATTCTGACCTTCCATGTAGCCCTGGAGGGACCCTATTTTTGCTAATAATTATCAATAAACACGCGCGGCGTAGGTATGAAGTTGCGGTGGCCTGATGTAAGCACTTCAACGCACAAGCCTTTTATTATAAGCCTGCCTAAAATTCAATATTTTTTTAACTATAGCGAAAAAGCTTTATCAGCTGGCGCTCTGTCGTACGGGCTGAATTTGCATTCGCAGTACTGTTTGCGAATCCGTAAAATGCACTGAATCATACACAAAGCCCGCGCGGCCTTGAATGAACACATCAACGAGGCACATTCAGCCGCTCCAGCGATGAACCGAGGTAGACCGCCGCTACCGCGTTCGACGACTAGGCCTCACTCACGAGTACGGCACGGTGATTCGATGAATGACAGCTGGCAATCACAAAATGCTAGCTGATGTGCCGTTTATGTCTCGTTATTTTTCCCATGCACAGAAATAGGTGTCCGCTATCCACGCAGTTTAAGCTATGGAGTGATAGACTTGAACGAGATGGTTCGCAGTCGCTGTTCCCGTTGCTCGCATCATTGCATGGGCATGCATGCATGCCGTACGCTGTTTCTGTGTGTCACCGCCTCGTTCGGCGCTCGCCTTCGAGTTGGTCATTTGACAGCTGTGGTTGCAAGGCGCAGAAGACTGTTATTTATCCCAGGAGCCTTTGCGAAACACATTTTTTGCCTCGTCGGTGGTCGGTGCTAGCACGTAGCGCTTGCCACGGCGGCCGGCGCGCAGTGCGAGCTTGATACGATGACACGATGCGAGCTTGATACGATGTTGCAGCCGGTGAAATACCGGTGACACTTTGAGAATCCACTATGGGCGGAGACGGGGCGAGTGCGTCGCCGGCACAACTCTCGTATCAGTTGCCCGCCAGCCTGCCGTGGTCGAGCCAAGCCTACTTCAGACCACTTCGAAGTTTTACGCTTAAACTCCAGGACCAGTCGCTGACGATCGTAACAGCTTATATTTGCTATCATTAAATTATTCTTCGAAATTTTTTGTAACTCGGCCCTATGAAGCGCTGCATTCGCGGCTTTTCATTGAGGAATTCGATCGATGTCTAGCGTGGGTCAACGGTGCGAAATATATTGAAATGTTCACAGTATACACCAACCGGTCGTTGAAATTATTTCCTGTTGACAGATGCTCACACGGGCACATAAAGCAGTGGTGTTTCACACCGACGTGCATACATATGTCCGTACACACACACACAAACACAAACACACACACACACACACACACACATCACGCCCAAAGAGGGTTTTTAAAGCTTCCACATGGAGTATGTAACCACGTGACCTGAAACTCCCTGGGGAGTTTAACAAGGTCATGTCGTTCATAAACTCTGTCATTATGCAGGGGGCGTTTTACGACGACATGTGCCGAGTTCACTCCCTACCAGGGAGTAAATAATTGGGGCAGAGGAGTTTCGTTGGCTCATGTGCTGGAGAAACTCCCATATCGGCTAACTTGCGCTTACAGTGTATATGCAGAAATTTGCTGTCGCGCTTAACATTTATTTCTTATTTAAGAAACACACCACTTGCATAGTTTCCTACATATTCCCCTACTTATATTCTGCCCTGCAATCAAAGAAAGAAAAAAAGTTAACAAAACGTAAAATACCGCAATCCTGGTTTTCATGCGTCTCTATAGATTATGCGAGCAGAGGTGAAGTAGCATATCACACATACTGAGTAAACTAATATATATTTGACAGTGTTCACAATGCCCAGCAACTGTAGAGCCCGAATGTACGTTCTAAACATTAAAGCGCCTGTTATTTTATGAACGACACATTCCTTTGACTGCTCGAAAGGCGCTTAGGTACCGTACAACGTTACGAATATACATTTGACAGTGAAAGCCGTTATGAGATCGAAAATCGGGTCACGTGCGACGCCATAGTTGTCCGCCGCCGGCGCCAGCACTGCCGCCGGAGTCCGTAACCACAATCGGGAAATCAGAAAAGAAATACCTAGTACCAAAGACACAGTGAGGATTGAACCCGGGTTCACTACGTGGCGGCCCAGTATTCTACCACTGAGCCAGACTAGTGCTTGGAACTTGTACGCAAACTTTCCTTAGGCAGGCTTGATGTCGGGAAAGGAGTCGCGTTACTATGAGCAACAAAGTGTTTTAGAAGAGCAAGAGAACAACGAGGTGTCGCACAATGCAAATAGCGTAACAAGTTGATCGTTCAATGTACCAACCCATTACAAAAGCTTTTTCTTGAGCACTTGTTAACGGTGGCGCATACCACTTCAGGCAATATTTTTCATTGTTGTAAGCCACTGCATGAACAATGTAACACATTTGGGCACAGTATTTCTTGCAAGTGTTCAGCGGATACAATGCTACTCGGAAGAATAATCACAAATGTCATAGTGAATTATGGTCTACTACCCATAAATTATTATTATCCATGCCCTAGTGAGTATCAAGAAAGTGTGCTTGCAGTAGTTACCCGATGAGTGTATTGAAAAGGCTCTGAAATTACGTTGTTCTAGCTTTCGCTGTGACTGTGCTGCCCCTTCTACGCAGGTCTTGCGTTTTCGTGTAATGACTAAATCCGGAACCTAATTCGCTTGCACAATCCCCAAATGGTCACCAAATGCTTCCAAAGCACTGCACCAACGTATAAGCATTATTTACTGCGCATTGGGAGCAAGACAAGTTCTCCAGTGACATAGGCAAGCGAGATTAAAAAGACAAGGTAATGACAGAAGCAGCTCCCCCCCCCCCCCACCCAAAAAAAAAACAATCGCAGCCATCAGACCAAAATTTCCTGTACGATCCCGATTTCAAAGAAGCGGTGTTCTGAATTTCTTCTCACCCGTCTGTATTGGGAGAATGAAGTAGATTGGCAGTGAACAAGGGAGGGAGATGCGGGAACACAATACCTAGAATGTCCCAGGGCGCCTGAATCAATAAAAAGCTGCTCGTTTGATGCTGCGTCGGCAAGTATGAAGGCTGCTTAGAAGCAGTAAGCTTGAGCGCCAGCCTTCCCCTTTGATCTTTTTAGGGGCGAAGCTCCTTATAGCGGCACCCGTTCGTCCCTCGTAGTCTGTAACAAGTATAACATTTTGACCTCCAAGGTGGTGCCGGTGAGAGACTTCTTCTGTGCGTTGTTGAACAATAAAAAATAGTGCTCAATGTACATGTCAATGGCTGCTAATGGGGAATAAAAGACAGAAGCATTCGGCTTTTAGTTAACGCGCAGGCTGCGATCACCATTAGCAGCCATTGGCATGTACATTGAGCACTATCTGACAAGAAAAGGTTGCTACGTTATACTCGCTGGGTGTAACCTCCTTAGCTTTAGAAAGGTTTAGCGAGCGTTGAGCCGCAGTGCCATGAATACAATGAACTTGTATATACCATGAATGAACTAGAGGTGGTTAAAAATGGGAAGTAGATACGAAGCGCAAGCCGTAAGAAAGTAAAAGCCGAATTCTCCGCCTCTCATTTCCCATTAGCAGCCATTGGCATGTACATTGAGCACTATCTGACTGAAAAAGTTTGTTACGTCATACTCGCTGGGCGTAACCCCCTTGGTTTTCGAAAGGTTTAGCGAGCGTTCGGCCGCAGTGCCATGAATACAGTGAACTAGTATATACCATGAAGTCGAGGTGGTTAAAGGTGGGAAGTGGACCCGAAGCGCAAGCCGTAAGAAAGTGTGCGTGTGCCACCTCTCGTTTAGTCCTTGGAATGTCCGCTGGATGGCGGTGCTTCTATATGTAGAATATATGATGAAAAGATGCGAGATGGTGGTACTTGGAGTGTTGAATAGATGGACGAACGGACACATAGACAGATGCATGGATGGACGCATGAACGGACGCAGGGGCGGCTGCATGGAGGAACGCAGGGACGGACGCACGAACAGACGCACGCACGGACGGGCTGATGGACGCATGGACGGTCACACTGACGGACGCATGGACGAACGGAAGCAAGAACGAATGGACGGACGAATTCTTCGCCCCACCCTCCATCATTGACTCCGTGGGTATGCTGCCATTTTTTTTTTGCTCAAGTTAAAAGAAAGATTCGCGGTGAGGTCACCTTTCATGCCCTCCTTTTACTTAATTACTTTATTATTTGCTTGCGTATACGGGCGTGCTATCGATAGTTTGACAACGTACGGACTCCGGCTAGTCGATTGTCTGGGTTTAATGCATGTCTCCTGAGGAGTTAAAGGCGTGAAAACATGCAAAGCGAGGATGGTGGAGAAGCATCCTTTGCTCTTTTCCTTTTAAGTGCGGGACACCTCAGGGCCCGGTAATTCGTCTGCGCCTGCCATGTCATGTGGTTTGGCGTAACGCTGGCAAAAACACGCGTATAGCATAAGCATCTGTAGCCCATTCAGCAAGCGCTCGCCCCAAAGAGATGTCTTCTTCTTCTTCGCCTTCGAACACATTGGTTAGGATATTAGGCGCACATCATATTAGGGGTCTGGGTGGTCGTACGCTGTCGTAAGCTGTTGTCGCTTGGTAAGACGCAGGCAAAAAAAGTATAAGAATTGAAAAAAAGGGAAAGCAAGCTACAAATAGGAAGACAGGGAAAGAGAGGGAGGCATTTGAAGCAAGGTAGAAACAAATAGATATAAAGTAGAAAAAAATTGCCAGATCCCACACACGGTGGGTATGGGTGGTATGCGAAGCGCGAATGAGGAAAATTGATATGTCACTTCAATATCAGCACAACGTTACGAGGTGGAGGTAAATGATGCCGTGCAAGATTTACGTGTCATGTTTATCATGTTTGAATATGTCGTTTACTTTTGTCATCTATTCACGTCACGTGATACCAAATTTAGTATATGTGGAGCTAGTAAAATGATCTCCGAGCACGCTATGAGCGTGGCATGTTGTCATGTTCTTAGATGTCACGCGTGTCGGGATTATCATGTTTGCATCAGCCATATATTTCGTCATCCGTCGATGTGACGTAACACCAAATTTGGTATATGGGAAGCTAACAAAACGGCCGCGAGCGCATCATGGAGAGCCCATGATACTCCGATGTAGTGTTGACGCGCGTGTACGCTGGGCACAGCGATGCTACGTGAGCAAAACGCGAGCACTCTATATAGTCTGACGCCAGGTGCGACCGGCGCGACCAGCGTCCGTAGGCGCGGCCCGAAGGCAACCAGCGCGACATGCGACATGCTGCATTTCGTGCCGATGCATTACCCAGACAACTCTGTGTTTCCTTCTTCTCGTGACGGAGAGACGCCGGACGCACAGAAACGCGCATGTGTCGAAGCAAGTCAGAGCGGCGCATGCCTGCGAGCATATGGCAGGACCAGCGACTGGCGTGCAACGCCAGTGTGACACGACGAAATGAACGCCGGAGAGCACGCACACCGCATCACGTCGAAATATATTGGCGCCTTGACTGTGACATGTATTCATGTTCTGACATGACACGATTCTCATGGTTAGCATGTTTGCACCAGTGACATACATTCGTCATCCATTGGCGTCACGTAATATCATATTCGGAATATGTGTAGCGAGCACAACGGCCGCGAGTGCATCATGAGTGTAGCGTGTAGACACGTTGTTACATGACATGCACGTCGTGATTATCATGTTTGAATGTGCAATTCACCTGTGTCGTTCGTTTGCGTCACGCAATAACGAGTTTGGTACATGGGAAGCTAGCGAAACGGCCGCGAAGGCATCATGAGTAAACTTGTAGTCATTTTTTTACATAAGACGCATCTCATGTTTATCATGTTTGCACCAGTATCATACCTTCGTCATCCATTCACGTTTCGTGATATCAAACTTGGTATGGGTGAAGCTAGCAAAACGGCCACCAGCGCATCATGAGCCTGGCATATAGTAATTCTGTGACATGGCATGCATCTCATCATTATCATATTTGCACCATTCACATACCCTCGTAATTTATTCACGTACCGTAATACCAACTTTGGTATATGTGACGCTAGCTGAACAGCCGCGAGCGCATCATGAGCGTGGAATGTAGTCATGCTGTTACGTGACACGCATGTCATGTTTTTCGTGTTAGGGTCGGTCGCTTGTGTTCGCCATGCAATCATGTCATACCATACCAGTTTCGCAACATGCCATGTGATTGAAACCACCGCAAGAGCTGCAGGACCATTAGTATAAATCATGACATTCATAATATACATGTCATGACTTCCATGTCTTGTCATGATTTCCATGTTATGACTAGTAAAATAAGTTTTTCATGCGGTCAATGACGAGTGTGCGGGAGGATAAATTTTCCTGCTTAGCCTGTAATACTGCGTAATATCTCTGTAAGTGGTCATCCGCTCAAATCTCTAATCGTCCTCCCCGTTCGACCAGGGCAATCCAGAGGCTCGGTCTGTAAGTCCTCGAGCTGTCTGGTGTGCAGCCTCATTGCCGGGCAAGGAGGAGTGAGCGGGTGCCCAGACTATTTCTATTGTTCGTTGGTCTTTGTATTCAACCAATATTCTTAAAGCTATTTGGGATATTCGCCCTCGTGCAAAGTTTCTCACAGCCGTCTGCGAGTCGCTAACAATGAGTGAAGTCGAGGTGGATGCTATGGCCATTGCAATAGCTGCTTCCTCCGCCTCTTCTGCAAAGCTCGTTCTCACCGAGCCGCTGACCTTATGATTTCCTTTGTAGTCCACTACTGCTATAGTCATGTTGTCATTTCCTTTGTATTTGGCCGCGTCTACGTATGTTGTTTCCGGTAAATCTTTTACGTTGTTATGTATATTTTTCGCTCTTTCAGCTCTCCTTGCTTTGTGATGTTCGGGGTGCATGTTTTTTGGAATCGGTAAGATTACTAAACATTTCCTGATTTCATACGGGATATCCTTTTTGGCGCCAAATTGATTTGCGTAGTTTATACCCAGTTCCTCTAGTATGGCTCTACCTGTTTTACTCTGCGTTAGTCTTTCATATTGTGCGACTCTTTGAGCTTCTATAAGCTCTTCTTATGTGTTGTGAAGCCCTAATTGAAGTAATTTATCATTAGAGGTATTAATTGGAAGTCCGATCGCCTGTTTGAAAACTCGTCTAATGATTCTGTCAATCTTTTCTCTCTCGGCCACTTGCAGTGTGAGGTACGGAATCACATATACAATACGGCTGATGACAAAAGCCTGTACCAGTCTTATCATATTATTTTCCTTCATACCATAGTGCCGGTTTGCAATTCGTTTAAGTAGACGCATAGTTTGCTGCGCACTGGTTTCAAGTATTCTAATCGCCTCTCCGTTGTGCCCGTTTGAGCTGATTCGGAGTCCCAGAATTCTTATGCTTTCGACCGTAGCTATTTGCGTTTTTCCAACAAAGACTTTAATGTTAAGTTTTTCCTGCATGCTTTTCCGACCCCTACATATCGGGCTATAGAAGAGAAGTTCCAATTTTTCCGGTGAACATTGTAATCCTGTATGGGTGGCATATTCTTCTACAACATTCACTGCTGTTTGTTAAGTTTTCTCTGTGTATCCGTCACTACCCTCTGCTACCCATAAGGTAATGTCATCTGCATAGAGGCTATGGTGGAGTCCTGGAATTTCCTTCAGTCTGGTAGGGAGACCTATCACGGCCACGTTAAAAAGAAAGGGGGATAGGACTGAGCCTTGCGGCGTACCTCTGCTGCCCAGACTAAACTCTTGGGATTCTGCTTCGCCTAGTATTATTCTTGCAGTCCGGTCAGTTAAAAAGTATTTTATATAATCGTATACTCTTTTTCCTACCCCTAACACTTGAAGATTGGCAAGTATAGCTTCATGTGATGTATTATGGAATGCCTTTTTAAGATCTAGGCCAACTATTACCTTTGTGTCTTGTGTATTGAGACCCGAATCAATTATTTGGTGTTTATTCTTAAGCATAATGTCCTGTGTAGACAATTTCGCTCTGAAGCCTACCATCGTATGAGGAAAGAGCTCATTGTCTTCCATATAATTTGACAGGCGAATTAGGATGACATGCTCTAATAACTTTCCTATGCAGGATGTCAGGGAAATAGGCCTAAGATTATCAAGATCTAGTTTCTTGCCTGGCTTGGGAATCATTATGATTGTTGCCGTTTTCCATTGCTTGGGTATATTACCTTTTTCCCAACACTTGATCATATATTCGGTAAGGGCTGTGATAGATTTGTCGTCTAAGTTTCTGAGTGTTTTATTCGGGATTCCATCGGGGCCCGGGGCTGATGTTGTGCTCAGTTTCATCAGTTTCGATTGTACCTCGGCCTCTAATATGGGTCGGTCTGGGGAATCATTTTCTTTACCTTCGTACGAGCTTAATTGATCTTTGGTTGTATCCCCAATGTATCTCTGTCTGATTTCTTCAATCAGTTCTTCCTCCGTGCCTTTGTATTTACGGACAAGTCTAATAAAGTTTTGTTGTTGTGCTGTCTTGCTTGCTTCCGAGTCTATCAGACATCTTAACAGGTTCCATGTTTTAGAGAGACTTATTTGTTTTTCCATCGCATCACACTTTTCCTCCCTTTGTTGTCTGCATAGTTGCTCCGCATACTTCTCAATATTTTTACTGAGGGTGGCTATCCTTTTTCTAAGGCGTTTGTTGTGTTTTTGTGTTTTCCACCGTTTTTCTAGGCTCTTTTTTGCCTCCCACATATGTAGGAGCTTACTGTCTGTGCTTTCTAGTCCTTCTGTTTTTGGTATGGTCTTAGTTGCGATTTGAATATTTTGCTTAAGGTTCCCTAGCCATTCATCTATGTCTTCGATGACTTCGCATGCTTCCTTCTCTCTGATTTTTCTAAAGCTATCCCATTCAACCATCCTTAATTCTTTGCCTCCTCGTTTACGTGGACCTGCTTTAAACGTGGTCTCAATTATATAGTGGTCACTGCCCATATTTTCTTGTGTATTAAGCCAATAAGGTTCGATGATATTCTTAGTAAACGCGAGGTCAGGAGACGTGTCTTTGGATACGCTGTTTCCAATCCTAGTTGGGAAAAGGGGGTCGGTTATTAACGTAAGGCCCTCCTGTTGGGCGTCGATCCAGAGATTTCTACCTTTGATGTTTTCTTTGTCATAACCCCATGCCGCATGCAACGCGTTGAAATCTCCTTCTATAACCAATGCTTGCTTTTTAGTAATGCTGATCGTTTTTCTAAAAAGTGACCTAAATTTGGTTTTTTGTCTAGGGCTGCTATAGACATTTAATATTAATAGACTTTCCCCACTCTTCTGCGATGGAACTAACTCAACAAGAACATGATCGACATCGCAGATTTCTGTATCATGTTCTATCACCGTGAGATTTCTTCGCACGAGGGTTGTTACGGACGTTTATTCATCAGGGGTACCATAGGATTTGTAATTCAACAATTTAGCCATTCCTCCAGTTTCCTGTAAGGCGATGACGTCTGGTGCCTCCTTTCCGTTTAGGAACTGTTGTAAGTTACCAAGTTTCCGGCGATACCCACGACAGTTCCACTGCCAAATTTTATACTGATTACGTCGTGCCATGTCTAGGAACGGTCCCTTCCCCTGCGATTTAGATTACTTCGGTCGTAGTCGGCCGGTTGTAGGGTTTAGTAGTAGTTTTAACCGGGCCTGCTCCTATAGACCTCAAATCTGTTTGCGTGTTCTCCACCAGCGTTAGTCGATTTTCTATGCTATCTATTCGTTGTTTTATTTCTACGAGCTGCAGCTGCAATCCTGCGAATTGTTGCATTACCTGAGTAAGTTCTCCGAGCACATTCTCGACTTTCTTTTCGAGGGGTTTTGAGAGGTCTTCATTTTCTACAGGAGATATTTCCTCTGCTCTTCGTTGACGATGAGAGATTTGAGCAGATGACCACTTAGAGATATTACGCAGTATTACAGGCTAAGCAGGAAAATTTATCCTCCCGCACACTCGTCATTGAACAAAGGACAGGCGGTGGCGTGGCGCCTACTCCAGACCCACACGTTTCCTAGTCCTGTAACAATGAACCGCTGCGTGCCGGAACTTCATTCGGACAAGTGTAAATTTTGCCACAACAGGGCGGACTTTTGTAAAAGCAGGAAGTGCCGTTAGATGTGGTCGTATTCGATAGGCCGTAATCATTCCCACTCGACCTAGAGACTTCTTTGCGGTATTGGGTTTGTTGTAATTTCACGAATGAACCATAAACCTAGTAGTTGTAGCCTTTGTAAGCGGAAATTTATCATCCCCATTCATTGCTCAAGAAATTTCTTCAAAAGCAGGAACGTTAAGCAACAAGGCAGAGTTTGGAGTGACTGTCTGGTTGGATGAAGAAAGATAAAGTAGATACCTATGTCTTAAAACAATAGAAATTGATCAAGGTGTAACACTGTGCCTTTCATAAAGACTGTGTATTATACTGCACAAATATATATATATATATATGCTAAGAAGAAAGGCAGGGAGGTTAACCAAAAAGAGAGTAACTGGTTTGCAAGTATTATCATTGTTTAGCCATAAATTTCATATACCGCCTGCCAGTTTATTCAATTGTTCTTGAGCTGCTAAGATAAACTCCACATTTGTTTCCTCATTGTGAAACCAAGTGTTTCTTTACGGGCATCTCCATCGTCATTCTTTTTTCCTTTATATATTCCTTCGTCAGTGGTAGCATGTTTAGCTCTCAGTATTCCGGAAAAGCGTAATCGCATTCCTCCACAAGGAACAAAAATTAGAGCCTAGTTTTTTGTGGGAGGAGAAATAGTTGCACTGCTACTCTCTGACGATGTTGCTTATCCACATGTGTCGTTTATTAGTATATTGTTCATCACCTCATAACTAAACGTTTTAGAAATTTTTGACTACAGTTATTCAAAACTACCGTACTGCTGCTCAGTAACTAGGCTATGATCATTTTGGTTGTGATCCTAATTGTATACCTCTACGCAAAGAATTGTGAAACTGGTCATTTTTTTTCTTTTTTACTTTGCTGCACCAGAAATTGTACAGAAATTCACCTTTCTTGTGTAACCAGAGACAGGACATATAGGTTTCCTGAGATATAGAACCACGATAGTGCACGCAATTTTGAATATTACCAAACAAAATGCCACATGTGCTCTATCATCAGGTTCCCTACCGAACTGTGCTGGTGGAGGCTTGCGTCGGGCAGTGGGTAATAAGAGCTGGTGACGTAGAATTCTGAGCAGGGAGGATAACGAGCTCGAGCATGATACGTGACTATTCGTTACATGACGCTTTTAAACACTCAGTGAAAAGCATAAAGTAATCAAAGGCCGCCAGAGTTGCTTGTAGTTCTGTATTTTCAGTGATCTTGCTATTCCAAAAACCCCACCAAAGTACATCAGAGTTTACTTACCTCGCTTTTCTCATAAATGCACCGTAATTCGCACCAAACTGCACCAGAGTTTAGAATCGGACAGTGCTTATACCGCTGAAAATCACATGGCTGGCGCATTAAATCGTGTGCAACTTGAGATAGAGCTACTGAGGTCGCAGTTTGGATCTACGGAATCTTTCGAAGACGGAAAAGCGCTCACGGGTGTTCGCTCGCCCGTAAGTACATCTCAGCATGCCGTTGTACCCGAAAATAGAATGGCATGCATGGTGCTGACGCACTTTCGGTTGTTACAGATAGGCTTGACGACAAAAACCGCTCTCCCCAGTGGCTTTTGAGTTCTAGGCAGCTCGGTATAGTGATCAAGAACGGCGTTAATTCATCGGCTGACGTCATGTGCTCCAGAAATGCCTCTGGTAGCTCTTTTCGGCTGCTGCACGTGCGTGTGTTTTAATAAATGCTCAACAATCAATCAAACGTGTCAATACAACGGCGAGAAAGAAAATGCGTGAAGTTTGCTCTAGGTCGCGCAAAGCATGGCTTAGTGAAACTTGTTGATCTCTCTTATTCACTTGTTCGTTTTCATTTGCCACTCACACAAGCTGTACACGGTAATAGCTTTGCTCAATTCCTCAGGTACCTTCGCACCTGAGAAGTTATAAACGAGGGAGCCTAAATCGTGCGCTTACGATGCCAAAAAATCCGTCCTTTACTTGTTACTAACCACGTGCCCATCTCACTTCCTGCGGATAAGCTTGAGTGCCATCCTCAATTTATTAAACTTACAGTGCTGTAAAGGATAGCCTTGCCTCCAAAGAGTGCAAATACAGAAGTAAAAAAAGAAACATGATGCTTACGACAGCAGCATGGTTAGATAGAAGTAATGCACACACGCTCTAAAAATCACCTGAATTGAAAGAAAGATATGTGGCATAACCGGAAATCGACCTTTCAAACTCAATATCTGATGACCGTCTCTTTTCTAAGCTACTACTTTTTTCCAATAGTAAGCTGAATGGCATATTTTTTTTTTCTTCCACGAGGCCACCATTGTGCTTCAGGTTTCGGAATAACCAAAATATGCACGTACAGCAAAACAGCGATGCCTGGGTAAGAAATAAATAAAATTGACACTAAGCATCACCTGGACTAATTTAGGTTCAATAAGACCGTAATCGGCAAAGCCAATCTCTACGCCAACTTAAGCTGCGGTAGAATAAAATAGAATGAATATCTCCAGCTGGTATTCATTCATTCATCCCCTTTCAGCGGTTTTGTCGTATATCCCTAGAGCTGGCACGCCAGTAAAATATAGGAGCTCGCTTATATGGAAACTGATTACGGCATCACTTTCCCGCTACCCGAAGGTCTTCGCCACCGGAAAATATTAAGCCCAGGGATTTTGAAGTGTTTTTATGGCTACCTGGTATTTTTGGCACGAAACGTGGCTCGGGCGTGAATGTTGGCTAGCCCGAGTTAGCAAAAAGAGGTGCAGGGTATATTTTGCCGGATGTAGAGAGACTGTTGTGTATAGCCTTCAGCATGGCATTTTTAATATATTATATTATAATATAAGATATACTACATATATAAGTATATAGATTGATAAATAGATAGAGAGAGACAGGGGAAAAAGAAGGTGCTAGAAACTGGTTCAATATTCATAATAGTGGGCTAATATTATAAATAGGCTTGCCTTGCCTGACGCAAGCGGCTTTATTTTGTTGGCCTGGTATATTTGACAAATAACGGGACCACTAAAATAAGTTTAGAATTAGGAGACTCTCCTACATAAAAGTCATAACTTCAAGGGTGGATGAATACACGAGCTTATAAAAAATACTCAAAACAAGGAATGTCACAACAGCCCACCTTGGTTATTAGAAGAGTGTAGCTACAGAAGATAAAATATGCTTTCCTTAAAAGACAATTGGAAACCTCTAACGAAAGTTTTTTTTTTACAATTGTAAAACGTAGAAATACAAGTTATATTATATGGTGTTTACTTCGAAGGCTCACGTGGCACGACTACACCATCCTTCGACTAATCCCTTTTGTGAAAGCAAATTGCACTTAACTAAAGATTACATGTTACCCTTTGAACTACACCCAAACTGTATAGGTACTTTTCATCACCGAAACCAACACATGTATCAAGTTAATTTTGAATGATTCGTTTTCTCTAAAAATTCAATTTGTGTGATGGCGGTTCGAAGAGGACACTGATTTTCACTTAAATAGAGGTGGCTCAAATCACCTGACGCACCCTCAGGTCAAGCGCGTCAATATTTTATTCATTCTGAAACTCGAGAGAACATTTTTCGTGGACCAGAGCCCCCACCAGAAGGCCGCAAGTTTTGAAGGCAGAACTAAGTCACTACTGTAGAACGTGTCAAAAAAATTGCCCGCAGCTTCCCTCGGGGGAACACTGAGGAGGATGCGGAGCATATAATTGGTTAACGGGGTGTTAAAGTGCGACTTACTTGGGTCGATGGCTAAATTGGTTACCGTGGTTGTGAAATGGGGTGTTAAATTGCGACTTACTTGGGTCGATGGCTAAATTGGTTAACGTGGTTGTAGGAGGGGGTGTTAAATGAGTGAACACGTACACACGTATGCGAAAGGGCGGCGCTGGTCGAAGGGACGTTGATCATTGTGTTTGTGGATTCGTTGGAATTCATTTCACCGCGACCTTGGACGTCGACGCGCCGTACAAACCAACCGACGAGCGGCAACTGAGCGAGCGAGCGCCGACCTTGAGTATATATTCAGCGCGACGGCGCATGCACTGTCAGCTGTCGAATGTTCGAGAAGGGGGAGAAGCGCAACGACGCATGTGCGTGCGTCAGCTGCCGGTGTTCTCGAAGCGCGACGGCGCATGCGCGCGCGTCAGCTGCCGATGTTCTCGAAGCGTGACGGCGCATGCGCGCTACATTATACAGCTAGCGAATGTTCGTGAAGAGGAGAAGCGCACGCGGTGTGTAGAGGAGGAAGGGTGCACAGATGGTGGAGGAGTGAAGCGCGCGCGGTGTGTAGAGGAGGAAGGGATGCACAGATGGTGGAAGAAGGAGGAGGAAGCTTGCGGACGGCGCCGCACTACAAGCCTCGAGTATTAGATGCTCCGCATCTAAAAACTGTGCGGCAGCAAAAAATACATTGAAAGTTGACCTTCTTTAGGGCGAATCAGGAGGGTAGTCATAAAAGACGATGTCATAAGTGGGTTTCGGACGCCTGCTATTATGAGTCGGTCAATGAATGCAATAGTGTCACATGTTTTGAAAAACGTGCGTTTCTTCTCGATGCAAACTCACACGAGATGGCGCTTATGTATGGCAGCTCGATTTATCTGGGAACGGTTCAGAGAGCCGCGAAAAATTTCGGACTTTTTCAATTCAAGAAATCTGATTGGGTGCAAATTGCGGTAGAAGTAGTTGGAAGGATTCGCAATGAGCTGAACTCATGCTTGCAGTAATAAACAATTTTTTGTTAGTTACAGTCTGCTGCAAATGTCTGTCATTGACAATCCACGACATTGTTCAGGGAACGTGTAAATAAGTAGACAATGTTGTAGGATCGCAGGCCCACAATGCGCGTATGCCTCAAACAAGTTCACCTTTCTCAGCCACTGGAGATGAAAATAAACGGTCGAGTTAAGGAAACTATCTCTGCAAATCTTGACTGTTGATGTTGTTTGCTGTCTGTACTACACGGGACGGCTTACTGTTCTCCCATTGTTGAGTATCAAGTACTCAAAATCGTTCAACGTTTTTTCTAAACACAAACGCAAATCTTGGCTTGCTTGTCTGAGTTCTGTTTTAGCAGGACGACTCAGTGCTATCACGTACTTACAACTGTAAAACATTTTTTCTAAACAAATCTGCTCCCCTAAGTATTTTTTCAGAGGCTTTTCGCATTTTGAGTAGGAAAGTGTAAATGATAAAAAAAGATGGCAGCATATTCATGGAGTGAATGATGGATAGTGGGGCCAAGTATTCGTCCGTCCATTCGTTTTTGCTTCCGTCCATCCTTGCGTGCGTCTGTGTG